>NW_006239751.1:59128-77755 GCF_000226075.1 Solanum tuberosum
TGCATAAAATCCTTAAACATGATAAAATAGACAATTTAGTGAAATGATGCATTTATTGAGTTTGGAAGCCAACATGTATATCCAATGTGCAACACAAGCCACAATCACATTTATAATCATTTCAAGATAATATCAACACCTTAGCAACCCCAAGGAAGCACTTGTGCAATGTATGGTTGGCATCCCATAATACCAACCTTACTAAATACCCCATTGAAGCTACCTTGGTCATGTACAACATCTCCAAACCTCATTAATATCATTGGTCACAATTAAGGAAATAGTCATGCATAATACTTTGAATATAAGAAAAGTCATTGACATCAACTAACCATTCAATACGCATGCATACATTGAATATCATCATAATTCAAAGGAACCATACTACAACACCTTACTAAACCCACTTGTGCAAAGTGGGAGTGAAGTCACATACCCCCACTCCTACTAAGCAAATTTACCAAGAAGTTATAGCATGATTCGTGCCTCATTCATTATCTTTATTATTTAGGGAAAAGTAGCCATAACCGACATAGACCATGTGAGCTACATGGAATCCAGTGTCGTCTAACCCCACACCGAGAAAGGTGTTCTATTTGCCTAAGGTAGAACTAAAATGTCTAGCTATAAGGTGGATCCACTAGCTAAGGTCATTTGTTGGCACATAGTTCTAGGATAGGGAGATTGCTTCTAGAAACCTGTCGTATGGCATTGGCGGAGGGCTTCCATCTCATGAGTTACCTTGTCGATCACCCTCGGCATTGCATTGGCGGGAGGGCCTTTACCTCATTGTCCATATCCATTCGGCGCGAAGCAATATTTCCCAAATTATACGTCATTAGTCTTTCAATTGTATTTACATGTGTGAAGGATGTACTCTACCCCTCATTCAATACAATTCATAAAATATCTCAAGGATTCGTTAAAGGTGAGAATGTACTTTCAACTTTAGAATCATAATTAGTATGTGAGGATAACTTTCACACCAAGATCATGTGTTCTCTTGAGAATGGACTTTCAATCAACACAATAGGATCAACATGGTTTATGTACAATTCATGCATAATAATGTGTAAAGGTTCATATGAGAACTATACTTTCAATTAACACCATTTGATTACATCATAATCATGTTTATGCATGAAGTATATGTGTGTGTGTAATTGTCCCTGCAACAACCCAACAACAACAATATTATCATACTAGACAATACATATAATCTCAAGTGTAAGGGTAAGGGAAGAACTACCTTTCAACAATACCAACTTTACACATTAGTCATAGGAGATTTACTTTCTGAATGAATCAATAGTTTATACACATCTTTCATTCATATGCACAAACCCTAGCAATTTACCCCTTTTTAAGGTCATGAATCATGTCTCACAATTACACCCAAAGATACTACAATAGACATGGATTGAACAAGATTCAATAACTAAATTCATATAGTAACAATTCATAATAATCATGTTGCATCAATACACCCATCACAATACTTGCAATTGGGGTCATGGGGTACTCATGGGTTCAAGGGGAATTTTATAACGAAAATCACCATTAAACATCAAATCATCCATAGTATAATTCAATTAACAAGATGAAAGCATTTTTAGGAAGAACCCATGGTTAGAATAGACACCCTAGTTTTTGAACAATATACAAATTTCGAAATTAGAGTTTGAAGGGGTTCATGGAGAAAAGTGTTTCATGAATCAAGGTCCCCATACCTTAATCAAAGCCTTGCCCACGAATTGGAATGAAAATCTTGGAGCTTGAACCCTAATCTACAAGTTCTTGGATTTTCTTTGATAGAGGAACTTCTAGAGAGAGAAATATTGAAAGGATTTGGGTCCACTTTTATTTCTTTTAAAAGTGATTAAAAAGAAAGAATTTGACTCTAAAAATATTTATATTTAATAGGAAAAGAGTAGAAAGTGTTGGTTCAAGTTTAGGAATGATTTACTAAACGAGCCTTCATTAAACTCAAATTTCTAGTATTCGCACACTGAAGCTCGCCCTTTGGCACTCTTGGCTCGCCAAGGAACTTAGGTGAAATGCTTAATGCACCTTGGTCTCGCCTAAAGTTATAGTGAGCTCCCTAACTGGACAGCTCACTAGGCGATGGGGAGGGGCAATGGGCGAATCGCTAACCCATTGGGCGACCATCAACCCATCCCGCCCTTTGTTATAGTAGCTAGGACTTAAAGCGAGACTGTCCACTAGGCGAGGAGAACCCTTTGGCGCATCGCCAAGGCATATGGGCGAAGCTACTGCCCATCGCCGAGTGGACCAAAGGTAGGTGTTGTTTTCCTTTATTTTTCTTAGGTATTTTAGGGTCCTAGGCTTCACCCTAGACTCCCTCCTCATTCATTCAAGCTCTAAAACATCCTAGTTGTTAACTTAAAGTTACTCTAACCCACACGATGAGGCTCTAGGTTATCCTACCATTTTCCGGAGTGTTACACCCACTGACCATCAATCAAACACCTTAGTTCTAAAACCCCTCTCTCGAGCAAGCCAAGAACACAAAGGTGGAATCACATTTGCAACTGCAATTCCTAAATTAACCCACAATAAATGATTGAACTCACTTTTAAATAGCAATTAAACTAATAATTAGCAACACCCATTGGCTAAATTATCCCATAATCACATAATCACACCTCAAGAATTGGGTTTAGCTAGACATTATAAAAAGATAAAAATCATTACCAAAATTTTTTCCATCAACTGGGTAAGATTGATTTTGTCTTTACAATGTTCCAATTCGAAGATTATCAAAGACCCACTTCCAATTTCTCAAAAGTGAAGAACTTCAATTATCCAAAGCTTAGGAAAAACTAGAGAAAACTCTAAGATATCAAAAATTACTTCCTCAGATAAAAGATCCTTCCCAAACTAAATTTTCAAAAGTGTATTTATAGCCGCCAAAAATGTGCTGCGAAGAGCCACTCGGCGCAGTAAGTCGGGCTCGCCGATCCACTAGACGATCCGCCCTTTGGTCAGTTCCATCACCCTTCTGCCTTGGCCTTCAGCATCCTCAAGGTTGGTAACTTTGGGCGATCCAACACTGCATTGCGTAACCACTCGGTGATCCGTCGACTACTTCTTTCTCTCGTCAACTTGGTTCTTTCCTTTAGGGGATGGCACACTGGAACTTTAGGCAGTCACATGGCCACTAGGTGACTCGCCAAATGGACTTGGCGATCACCAGGCTCTCGTTTCTTCATTCTTTCAACTCGCTTTGTTCCTTTTTGCAACTTAGTGTCCTTGCTTTCTTCGTCAATCTATAATCCTAAAAATCAAGGAATTTACATTAGTTATTGGCATAAAATAAGCATTTGAGGACACTAAACCTATACAAATAAAGCCCTAAAGGAGTGTAAATCTCAGACTCATCAACACCTCCAACTTAAACTTTTCCTTGTCCTCAAGTAAAACTCAAGTTTTGTAGTTCAAAAAGGATGTCTCAAACAGTCCTAAAAAAGACTCAATCATGAATGCAAACAAGACTCAACTTACTCATGCAAGGATCACTTGTGCACTCAAAGATTCAAGTTGTGACTCACCATTATCAAAGACTCTCAATTTCACAATACTTGCTTCAAATACAAGTTCAAGCTTAAAAAAAGTACTCAAATTCCCTCACACAAAGATGATTCCATATTCACACACAGTTGTTCAACACTCTATAGCTCAGGAATCACAAACAACTCTCACACTCAAAAAGATGAACACATGCATGACTTCACCCATAGGTCTGCCCTTATTTTCCAGCCAACATTTGTTTCAGCTCACTCAAGATCAAAAAGGTCTTTTTTAAGGCCAGTAATGGGGCTGAGTGTAAAGGTATGGTCACTTAGGCTCAGTGGCTGCTATCCTCATGAAATATGGTATGAACAACTTTCCTTCCTTTTCTTCAGCATTTTCATTCATGCTCCAAATTCACCCCATTATTAGTTTCTCATGGAATACCGGACACCCCATTTCTTTTCCAATTTTCACAACTTTTTCACTAATTTTTTTCTTTTTTTTTGTATGGATGGATTCTGTCTTTTTCAAGTCCATGGATCAAGGGGAACTTCTTCACACTTCTTGATTTTCCTTTTCTTTTCACCACACCCCAACTTAAGCTTTTGGCCTAAGTTGGCTATTCAAACACACCACACTTCATGAGTATTATGGGTGAATGGATAAAGAGTGGTCTCATTTGCTCAAGTTTCTTCCAAGAAAAGGGCAAGGCTCAAAGGGGTTCAACAAAGTTCACACGCTCACAAGGTAAGCCACTAAAGAGGTATATTGTCAAATTGTTTCACTCTTTAAAATCCTTGCCTAAGATCATTTCAAGAGTTTGCATCATTTAGTCAACCGGACCAACGAGGCAAATTCTAGGTGTCATCACACAAGGCATTGGCAACAATATAAAACAAGACTCCTCACTTTCGCTAGTGTGCAATGTTCATCACAAGAGAATCCATTCAATAATCAGCTAGTCACAACGAGATGCAAAAAGTTCACATATTGTCTATGAAACTTCATTAGGCCTCATCGTAGCCGCACATTCATTTTTGTTTGATTAAGAGCACTATTCAAGTCATCGGTATTGATCATAACCAATACTCAAATTTTCATAAGAACAGCCACAATTAAAGACAACAAGAGGTGGAATTCCTTTTAGAAGGGTCCAAAAACTATTTGTAATTAAAATAAGGAGCCACAAGCTCAAACGCCCACAAAACAGTGCCTAAACACACTTTTCAGCACAAAACCCAATATATACAAAAGTAATAATCACAAGATGTGGGTATGGAAATACCTCACCCCACCACAAATAAAAAGTAATTTATCCTCAAATGTACTAAAATATGCAAAATATAATAAAAAGGACAAAGAGGGAGGTACAAAAAAATCCTGTCTACAAAGTCTCTTCATTTGTCAGGGCATCAATGCCCGGTGTCACACTCTGATCTTGGGCATCAGTGCTCGGGGTCACCTCAGAAGTATCAGCTTCACTGGATGCAACCATGGAAGTGTCTCTCAAGGAGGTCAGGCAGGCAGTCTCGAACATCGCATCCTCAAGATTAGTGATATCATCATACACAACACCATCAAGCTACTCATCATCTGTCTCCACCTTTGATTCATTAGCTGCCACATCCATTTGTTCGTCTCCAGTGGTAGTCGGAGGAATCTTATAAATAACTGGAGCATCCTCCCTCTCAGCTGCCTCAAATATAGTGGTGAAGTCTGTAGACTTTAGATAGTCTATATCCTTCCTCAGGTGTGCAACCTCGGCTCTCAAAGTTGTAACCTCTGAAGTCTACCCCTGTCTACTCTCACAAATCTCAAATCTCGTTGTGAAAGTGTCAATGGATCCCCATAGGGGTGTCAGTGCAACTAAGATAACAACTTCTGTCATCCAAGGTACCGTAGCCTCCAAACGAGTAGCCCTCATAACCGCAGAATGGGCTAAGTGCCCCATCTTCAGGAGCATGGCCTGAGTGATCTTGGTGGGCTGGCAGTAGAAGTGCCAGGAGTCTGGGAGGGAGTGGAAGCACCTGAAAACCTGAAGGCCGGAGTAGGAAAAGATGCCTCTGCAGGTATAGAATCAACATCCACCTTCGAGAATGTATCCACCGAACCTGCTCTCCTCCTGTCTTCCTCCTCCTGCGTGTACTCAGCCTCTATATATCGGATGTCTGTGGAGGATGTGGGAGTGACCTCAATATCTCTCATCTCATCACGTGGAACTCCAGCACGCTGGTATAACTCTGTGATCAAGACCGGGAAATAAAGGGACGTCAGGCGTTGTTTGGCCCTCAGGGCCATCTCCTGCTCAATAATAAGTCCCAAGTTGAGCCGTTTCTTTGCTAAGATAGATCCTAAACAGGCTGCCTTTGCATAACGGATGATGGATTCATTCTGTGAAGGCATGATGAAGCTGATGATGAATCTGAACCAATACCGTGTAGCTTCTACTCTATCTGGGCTCCCGCCTCGATCCACCTCATAGTGGTATCAGAAATAAGGGGGGCAAGCCAGCCCTTGAGGTCATCCAAGGACTAAGAAGTCGCCAGACCCTTATACTCATGCTCGAATCCGGTGGCTCTGTCAAGCACATTATTTATGTAGTCGTTGTTGAACCCCACTTCTCTTCCTCGGGCCATGATAGACTTCACCGGTCTAAAGGCACGGGCCTTCTTCCTCCCCTGAGGAACCAGATCATCATAAGCAAAATAGAACTTATGGACCCAGGTAGGGATATATGGGCCTCGAGGCCTGGTGAAGATATGGAATGTGTGCCACTGGAGTATCTTCCCTCTAGGCCCTCTATGCATAGCATTTATTCTTCTAGAATTATCCTCAACCCATCGGCCTTTAATCTATTGAGTAGTTGGGGTGGAGGACCCTAAACTAGTGGTGCGGGAACTACCGTCGGTGCTGAAGCTGGCAGTATATCTGTTGTAGGAGGTGTGGCTGCTGGAGCTCTCGATGAGTCTTAGCAAGACCTAGCGCGGATCTCCGATTACCTGGACTGTAGAGGTTGGTCATCATCCGGCTCGGAGAGTTTAGCCTGGGAGTCAACGGACTCTCTTTCCCTGTCGGAATTGTGCTCCGGATCCTCAGAAATGGGCCTATTGCCTTTGTCGTTGCCTCCATTGGGAGGTGTCGTCTTTTCCTTTTTAGGGGGATTTGCTGCCCTTTCATTAATCACTATACCCCGTGTTCTTCTACGGGGTGGCATGTCCAAGTTAGTTCTAGCCATATCTGCAAAAACATCATAGAAAGTTAGAAACATTTTATGAGAAATCAGAGGAATCATATTGCAGACAGACTCGCCGAACCGATCGGATAGTCGTTGAATCTCATTGGCGAGCCAGATCGGGCTCGTCAAAAGGATTGGCTCAAAAATTCACAGAAAAATTGGCATGCGGACGATGGGAATGGCCTTTCGGTAAATTGCCGACAGCATTCGATGAGCACAGACAAGCTCGCCAAAAGTTACAGTGTATTTTAAGGGTTAGGGGCGCAGAAAACACAATCAAAGAAGGCCTTTAGCGAGTCGCCGAGTGCACTCGGTGAACTCAGGCTGCTCGCCGAAAGTTACAGAACAAAAACTCAATAAAATCACGAAATTAAAGGTGATCAAGGGGGATTTGGCGAACCGCTAAGTGGTTCCGTCAGCTCGACCTAGCTCGCCAAACTACCCAACGTGCCTACTTTCTAACCCAACTTTCACAATCAACCCTGCAGCCCCTAAAAACAAAATCAAAGCATACGCAAACTCAATTAGACTTAGACTCATAAGACCCATGCCACCGGGGTACTCAAACTTCCCCCGGTTTGTCCAAAATTGGCCATTTGACGACTTAATACCTTAGGAATGACGTCAAACGCTCCATCATCGAAAAAAGACGTCATTTAGTTTAATTATGGGTTACTCAGACTTCACCTGACTAGACCTAACACCAAATAAGCACAACCCAACAAGCATTTGATCAATCTTAAGGCACGAATTCTGGGAAATCAACAACATAGGCTTTTTTGGCACCATATCAAATTTAAAACAGGCACACAAGCACAAAAACATGAATTTAGGGAGGCCAAGCACACATCACTAATATCAAAACAATTGCAAATGAGATTAATCTCTAAATGTAAGTCTGGGGTTCATAAAACCAACCTTTAATGTTGAATAATTGTTTTGAAATGCTAGGCGGCAAAGAATTCCAACTCCAAACACAAATTCAATGAGTAGCAAGTGGTAAAAACACAAGAATATGGGAAAATATAGTGCGGTTGTGATCTTGGGAAGTTAAAAAGTGAGGGAATGTGAAAGAGTTTGAAATTTAAACCTTTGGCCTTTTTAAAACCGTTCAGTTCTCGCCCTTTCGGCGACACGCCGAGTGGTCACTTACCTCGCCGAGTTTTACAGGACCTCCAGTTGATGTGGGGGTCCAAACGGTGGACTAAGTCAGGATCGTTGACTTGTTCGGCGATCCGTTGACTAGTCCAAGGGTTCGCCAAGTTTTACAGACTCCATCTTCTAATATCTTGAGTGCAACGGCGGTCCAAGTCGTGCTCGCCGACTTATTAGGCGAACCGTCGACTGGGCTTTTGTTAACCAACCTGCACTTTTCAAATACATTTGACACTTCGACCTGCAAAATCAACACACGATTATTTCAAAACCAAAAGAAAAGCAAATAAAACTTGGGTTGCCTCCCAAGAAGCGCCTTAGTTAACGTCGTGGCAAGATGCAAGTCCTGACTCAAAGTCATTCTTAGGGTTTGCCATACACTTATTAGGCAACCCTCATTGTTGTCTTGAGTAGAGAAAAAACAAAAAATGACCCATTTGGGTTTCCAATAGCTAAACAGAGATGGAATGAGAAGCAGTCATCTGATTTAGCATTGAGACGTTCTCTTTTATCTCTTTCAACAATTTGTCGTGTTCAACAACTCTGTTGAAAATGAGTGAGAGCATCTCTTCGACTTGTCCACCCTCATAGTCCTTGGGCTTTCTACGCTCGTGAGGGGGAATGCTCCTATTTTTTTTTTTGTACATTCTTTCAAATTCCATGACCCTTTTGGGCAAAGATCCAGTACGGTCAACAGTGTGACAACATTTTGGTCCTTCTCTGTCTCCATGTTGATCTCAGTCATGTGATCAAAGAGTTGGGCTACTACCACATAGGGTTTTCATAGTAGACCACCCGGAGTAAGTTGATCAGCCACTCATCTTTTCTCAGGACCAAGATCTCTATAGAAGCATTCTAGTAGAATTTTATCTGAGATTCCATGAGTTGGGCACTGCAACAATAGTGCCTTAAATCTTAGCCACAACTCATGGATTGTCTCACCCTCAATTTGCTTGAAACTTAGGATGTTATCCCTAAGAGCCATCATTTCTGAAGAAGGGTGGTCCACTTGGTTACAATTGCTACAAGACATGATCATTTCCTCTGTTATAAAACAACAACATAAAAACCAAAACTAAAAATAAGTAGATTCAACTACAACTAAAAAGAACAAAATTCAACTTCACCAAAAGAATCTCAAACAACACCACTCCCCGGCAGCGGCGCTATTTTGATTGAATAACACTATCAAAGACACTTCATCCAATTCTAAGTGTCAATAATCGTTAAACAATATATAACCCAACTAATTGAGTTGGGGTCGAATCCCATAGGAAGTACGTGTTCAAGATGCAATAGGAAAGTAAGAATATATTCAAATTAGTCATAGGAATAAAAATTTATGAATAAAAACATCATTCAAATCAGGGTGTGACAGGAATGTCAATTGGGGGTTTTGGTTGTCAAATTAACAACTACAAACAACAGCAAATAATATGAGAAAACAAAAATGAGACGGGTTCTTAGGATGTGATTCGATTACAGGTTATTATAGACAAATTGGTAGTTGCAACTATTAGAAAATGACTAAAAATCAGTAAGTAAGCTAGGCTAGAGAGGGGATAAACTTTCTCTCAAATAATTTACCCCGAATCAAGTTGATTTCTCTCGAACATCAACAACCATGCAAAACAAGAACAACACACACCTTAGTCCATTTACTCTCTCGAGCTGAATGTGTGGAAAAGGGTTTAGGATTCACTCTCTAGAGTTGAACCCAGGCTAACCCAATATCTACTAACCATCAATCAAACACCTTATTTCTAAAATCTCTCTCTCAAGCAAGCCAAGAACACAAAGGTGGAATCACATTTGCATATGCAATTCCTTAATTAACCCATAATAAATGATTGAACTCACTTTTAAATAGCAATTAAACTAACAATTAGCAACACCCATTAGCTAAATCAGCCCATAATCACATAATCACACCCCAAGAATTGGGGTTTTAGCTAGACATTATAAAAAGATAAAAATCATTACCAAATTGTGTTTCCATCAACTAGGTAAGATTGATATCGTCTTTACAATGTTCCAATTCGAAGAATATTAAAGAACCACTTCTAATTTCTCAAAAGTGAAGAACTTCAATTATCCAAAGCTTAGGAAAAACTAGAGAAAACTCTAAGATTTCAAAAATTACTTCCTCAGATAAAAGATCCGTCCTAAACTAAATGTTCAAAAATGTATTTATAGTCACTGATAATGTCTTGTGAAGAGCCACTCGGTGTAGTAAGTCGGGCTCATCGATCCACTCGATGATCTGCCTTTTGGTTAATTCCATCGCCCTTCTGCCTTAGCCTTCAGCATCCTCAAGGTTCGTAACTTTGGGCGATCCAACATTGCATCGTGGAACCACTCGGTGATCCGCCGACTGCCCCTTTCTCTCGCCAACTTGGTTCTTTCCTTCAGGGCTTGGCACACTGGAACTTTAGGCAGTCACGTGGCAACTCGGCGACTCGCCAAATGGACTTGGCGATCACCAGGCTCTCTTTTCTTCATTCTTTCAGCTCGCTTTGTTCCTTTTTGCAACTTGGTGTCCTTTTTTGCTCCTCAATCCATAATCCTAAAAATCAAGGAATTTACATTAGTTATTGGCATAAAATAAGCATTTGAGGACACTAAACCTATACAAATAAAGCCCTAAATGAGTCCAAATTTTGGACTCATCAACCAATAACCCCAAAAGAAAAGGAGGATCAAGACACACCTACAGTGATGGCAGAAATGAAAGTGAGAGACATGGTAATCACACACACTACCAGTGTTACTTTGTGTATTTAGAAACCTGCAGCTGGTGGGAGGCTTGAATTGAAGCAGAGCATGGTGCAACTATTGCACACAAATGGACAGTTCACTGGTCTATCTCATGAGGACCCACAAGTGCACATTCAGAATTTCCTCAAGATTAGTGACACGACTCGAGTGAACTCTAATTATGTGAAGCTCACCTTATTCCCCTTTTCTCTACTAGGGGGAAACAATAAGATGGTTTAACTCTGAGCCTGCAAACTTTATAACATCTTGGGATGATCTTGCCCGGATGTTCTTGATAAGGGTTTTTCTATCCGGGAAAACATCCAAGTTGAGAAGCGATATATTAAGATTTCGGTAGAAAGAAGGAGAAAAATTGTACCAATCTTGGGATAGGCTTAAGCCCATGTTGTTGAGTTGTCCACATCATCATCAAGCTAACGAAGTGTTAGTCCACACCTTCATTGAAGGGTAGGAACCAAACACCAAAATTTTAGTTGATTCTGCTGCAGGTGGACAAGCTTTGGAGAAGACATATGTTGAGTTGTTTACATTGCTTAACAGAATTTCACAAGGTAATCCTGAGTGGAATGGAAGAGGAGCTAAATTGGTTGTACAAAAGACTGTTGGAGTGTTGGAAGTGGATGCAGTGACAGACTCAACAGCACAAATTGCAGTAATGAAAAGTATAATGACTACACACCTCAACAACATGTCACTAGGACAATAACAGGTTCAAGTTAATATGGTGCAGCAGCCACCAACATGGTGGGAAGTATGTAGAGGTGGAGATCACACTGCTGAGGTATGTGGAGAAAATCCAAAATCTATTAATTTTGTAGGTAATGCCCAGCGAGGAGGAATGCACCAAAATTATGGCAACACCTACAATTCGAGCTGGTGGAACCACCCAAACTTTTCATGGGGTGGTAATCAGAATCAAGGTAGTCAGAATCAACACCAAGGACAAAACCAGTACAGGCCGCAAGGTGGTGGACAACATTACAATCAACAGGACCATGGGAATTAACAGGTTGCTAAGCAGGGTGACATGAGTGTAGTGGACATTCTAAAACAAATCATGATTGACCAAGCTAAATTGGCAGAAGATGTCCGAAATAACCAACTAGAGACCCAAAATTTTGAGAAGCAGTTCGGGTAGTTTGCTAGCACCCAGAATTCTCGACCACAAGGAGGTTTGCCTGGAAATACTAATCCAAAACCAAAATAGGAAAATGGTTTTAGTACCCATAGTGGTCCCCCATTTAAGGAGTTAACTCCAAAAATAAAATATGTTGAAGAAAAATGAAAGCAGGTAGATGAAGCTAGACCAACTGAGCTAAGGGTTGAAGAGGAACCAAAAGTAAAACCACCTCCTCCATTCCCACAGAAATTCAAAAAACAGAAGGAGGAGGAATGTTTTGGTAAGTTTATCGAACTCCTTAAACAAGTACATGTTAACTTTCCTTTCATTGATGTGTTGTAGGGCATTCCTACGTATGCCAAATATGTGAAAGGTGTTGTGGCTAACAAGACTAGATTGGCAGACTATGCAAGAGTGGCACTCACTGACGAGTGCAGTTCTAGGTTCCAGAATAAGCTCCTAACTAAGTTGAAAGATCCAGGGAGTTTTACTGTGCAAATAAAAATTGGTAAGTGCATTGAAGTAAGAGGGTTGTGCGATTTGGATGCAAGTATCAACTTGATGCCTACATCGATGTTTCTTAAGTTGGGGCTAGGAAGGCCCAAGTCTACAACCATAATGTTGCAATTGGCTGACCGCTTAGTAGCAAGGCCAGATGATGTTATTAAGGATGTCTTAGTTGAAGTGGGAACTCTGATTTTCCTTGTAGAGTTTGTCATCTTGGATTTTGAGCTTGACCCAAAGGTCCCATTTATTTTGTGATGCCCATTCCTAGCAATCGGTGGTGCCTTAATTGATGTGGCGGCTGGTAGGCTGACAATGCGGGCTCATGACAAGGTAGAGGTTTTTTATGTATACAAGGCAATAAAGTTATCTGCGATATATGAGGAGTTGTCAGCAATTATAGTCATTGATGAGTAAGCAACAGGTAAATATGTGGAAGCCCGAGACCCTTTAGAGAAAGTGTTAATTGGGCAGGATATTGAGGGGTACGCGGAAGCCCAGGAGATGGCTAGTATTCTATATGTTCCAAATTTGAGTATGCTTTGCAAGTTTGTGGAGCCATTAAATAGAGTCTTGGGATCACCTCCCAAGCCATCAATTGAGAAAGCACCGAAGTTGGAGTTGAAAGATCTCCCTTCTCATTTGAGGTATGCAATTTTAGGTGCTAATGAAATGTTACATGTAATCATTTCTTCTGCTTTGTCTAAAGTGTAGGTTGAGGCCTTTCTGAAAATATTAACAAAGAGGAAAAATGTTATAGACTGGTAGATGGCTCACATACATGGCATCAACCCAGCTTTATGCATGCACAAGATATTTATGAAGGAGGGCCACAAGTCAAGTGTACAATCTCAGCGCAGATTAAACCCAGTGATAAAAGATGTGGTGCGCAAGGAGATGATTAAATGGCTGGATGCAGGTATTATATACCTGATTTCAGACAGTAAGTGGGTCAGTCCGGTTCAGTGTGTGCCAAAAAAGGAGGCATGACAGTGATCACCAATGAAAAGAATGAGCTTATTCCAACCAGGACAGTGACAGTGTGGCGCATATACATGGATTACAGGAAATTGAATGAGGCCACCAAGAAGGATCACTACCCCGTTCCATTTATTGATCAAATACTGAATAGGTTAGCTGGGCAAGAATATTATTGTTTCCTGGATGGCTATTTAGGATATAATCAAATCGTGATTGCGCTAGAGGATCAAGAGAAAACCACATTCACTTGTATGTATGGGACATATGCCTTCAAGTGAATGCCTTTTGGGCTATGCAATGCTCCAGCCACATTCCAAAGATTCATGATGGCCATTTTTCATTATATGGTCGAAGATTTTGTAGAGATATTTATGGATGACTTCTCAGTATTTAAGGTGTCTTTTGATAGGTATCTGGAAAATTTGGACAAGGTGCTGGCTTGATGTGAGGAAACTAATCTCATCCTAAACTAGGGAAAATGTCATTTTCTAGTGAAGGAAGGGATTGTATTGGGCCATAAGGTGTCAAAATTGGGGCTGGAAGTTGATCGTGCAAAAGTGGAAGTCATAGAAAAGCTACCTCTCACAGTCTCTGTTAAAGGGGTGAGAAGTTTTTTGAGGAGATTCATTAAGGATTTCTCTAACACTTGAAGACCTATGTGCAATCTCCTAGAGAAGGTGATGAAATTTTTCTTTGATGAGCAATGTATTCAAGCTTTTGAGGCTTTAAAGAGGAAGTTGATAGAAATTTCAATCTTGACTTCCCTAAATTGGGAGCTTCTTTTTGAGCTGATGTGTGACTCAGGTGATGTGGTTGTAGGAGCAGTGTTAGGGTAAAGGAAAGAAAAGGTGTTTCCCTCAATCTATTACGCAGGCAAAACATTGGATGCAGCTCAAGCCAACTACATACTGACCGAGAAGTAAATGCTAGCCTGGGTCTATGCTTTTGACAAGTTTAGATCTTACCTGGTAGGGACTAAAGTAGTTGTTTATACTGACCATACCTGTACAATAAGAAAGATGCAAAGTCGCGGCTGATTAGGTGGATTCTGTTGCTGCAAGAGTTCGACATAGAGATCAAGGACCGAAAAGGTTCTGAAAATCAGATTGCAGATCACTTTTCTAGGTTGGAGAGTTCGTCACATGTGGGTGATCAAGGTCGAATTCGGGAAAAGTTTCCTGATGAACAATTATTAGCTCTAGAAGTGATGGAATTACCAGGGTATGCGAATATTGTAAATTATTTGGTGAGCGGATTATTCCCTCCGAATGCAACCACATATCAAAAGAAGAGGTTGATTTATGATGCTCGGTTCTACATATGGGATGAGCCTTATCTATTCAAGAAGGTCCCTGAAAAAATGACGAGGAAGTGTGTACCTGAGTCTGAGATGAGACAAGTGAAGGATAGTTGCCACTCGTCTGCATATGGGGGTCATCATGGGGATGAGCGCACTGCACATAAGGTGCTCCAATCAGGTTTTTTCTAGCCTACTTTGTTCAAAGATGCTGCAGGTTATGTGAAGAGTTGTGATCAATGCCAGAGAATGGGGATTAGTTCCAGACGACACGAGATACCATTGCATAACATCTTGGAGGTCAAAATATTTGATGTCTGGGAAATTGACTTCGTGGGACCAATCCCACCATCCAATGGAAAGAAATATATCCTTGTGGCTGTGGACTATGTGTCAATGTGGGTTGAGGCAGTAGCTCTGCCTACTAATGATGCTAAAGTGGTGCTGAAGTGTTTGAAGAAACATATCTTCACTCGGTTTCGAACCCCTAGACCAATATTTAGTGATGGAGGGACGCACTTTATAAATCAATTAGTGAAGAATATCTTAGCTAAATATGGAAACAACATAAGGTAGCCACAGCATATCACCCGCAAACCAACTGCCAAGTAGAAGTGTCAAATCGTGAGGTAAAGCAGATTCTGTAGAAAATAGTGAATGCCCAAAGGAAAGATGGGCAATGAAGCTGAGTATTCATTATGGGCATACATGACAGCCTATAAGACACCAATATGGACTTCTCCCTATCACCTGGTGTTTGGTAAAGCGTGTCACCTTCCAGTTGAATTAGAATATCAGACTTACTGGGCAGTGAAAAAGTTGAATCTGGATCCGGAATTTGTCGGAAGAAAAAAGAAAGGTCAGCTACATGAATTGGAGGAATTCAGACTCCATGCCTATGAAAATGTGAAGCTCTATAAGGAGAAGAGTAAGCGATAGCATGATAAGCATATTGTGTCCCGACTCTTTGAGCCTGGTCAAAAGGTATTATTGTTTAACTCTTGATTGAGATTGTTTCAAGGTAAGCTGTAGTCAAAATGGAGCGGACCATTCAAGGTGGTGTGCATGACCAACCATGGAGCTGTAGAGTTATGGAATAAAGGAAAATAGTCCACGTTCACAGTGAATGGACAGAGGGTGAAGCATTCATCGGACAAGAGATGGATCAAGAATAAGAGGTTTTGGATTTGAGCAATGAATGATGGGGAGTTTAGTCATGACGCGTCAAATTAGGCGCTACTTGGGAGGCAACCCATGACTTTGTACTCTAGAAGAGATTTCATTTTTGTTTTGTTGTGAGAGGTTAGTTCTTTTTATTTCTAGTTATAGGTTGGTTTAATTGATTATTGTATTTGTACACAAAAAAATAATTGGGCAAGAAATAGTGAAGTCCGCTACCTGGGCACGTCACGAACTTGGTTCTGATGGCTAATGGTCGCCTAGGAGGAGCAGCCAAATATCCAAGTAGAGTCCGCGACTGCCACGTGAGGATCTAAGGCGAAGAAAAAATGGAAAAGTAGTAGAGTCCGCGACATCTCCGCGTCACGGACCTGGTAAGTTTTTGTTGGGATTTTTCATTAAAAAGTTGGGTTTTACCCGGCTAATAGGGCAAAACCCGACCCCCATTCCCATTTAACCCCCAAAAAAACATTTTTTTCCTATACCTTCAAGAAATTGAAATAAAATTCTCTCCTCCTCTAACCCTAACACCTCTTTCCAAACAAATCTGTGTCACAAAGTTGAAAAGCCTTCATCAAGTTCTTCAATTTTCGTGGGATTAAACACTCAAGGTATGTTTCTCACATCTTTTCTTCTCTCTTTGGGGTGAAATTTTGATGTAAGTTTATGAAGGGGATGGGATTGAGGGATGTTGTTTCTAAAATTGATTGTTCCTTGTAGAAAATGTTATAATGGGTGAAATAACTTAATTGTTTAACCTAATTTATGGAACTCATGTCTACAAACCTTTTTGGAATGATCTTGATTGAAGTAGAAAGAGGATAATTTGAATGAATTTGGGTGAAATTTGGGTTTTGTGAAGTCTTGAGTAGCAAATATGTTATCAGGGGAATGATTGAGTAAAAGCATGGTTGTTGGTTTGAATTCTTGAGTAAAATCAAAGTAGCAAGGGATTTTTGTGCTTGAATTGTGATGGGTGTGAAAATAACATATCTCAAATAACAATGGGAAGTCTGAGTACCGTGTTTTTTGTAGAAATTGTGCTAAAAAGTGTAGGGTGAGTTTTGGTGGTTGGGTCTTATTGACTGAATTCATAATTGTCTGATTGCAGGATATCATGTCTGGCACACAAAAATCTGGCAAAACGATTGCGTCTAGCATTCATAAGAGAGTCAGGACTGGAACAACCATCCCTCCAGTACCTGCAGTTCCACGAGGGTAGAGCCAACGCTACAGGACTAAGGCAGTCATGCCTGTGGGAAAAAAGTGGCATAAATCAAACATCAAAACCAAGTACTTTTCGGATGTGGTACTTGATGATGGGCAATTAGAGAGGGAGTTCCCTAGAATTATGTATCGCCTACAAGAGTTGCACATGGGATTCGTCTTTTAGGATCCAACGAAGTGCATTGTTAGTGAGGTTCAGGAATTCTACACCAATTGGAAACCCGATGCTCAGTCTCATTTTATAACAATGTGTGGCGTAGAGGTCCCTCTAACACCCTCTGCTATCAATCAAATATTGGGTACTGCAGACGCCCCTTCTGATATCCTAACAGGATTAAATATCAGTCCTTCCTATAAGCAGATTCGACACACTCTATATGGAGCACAGTCCACTGCGAAATGGGTTAGGAATAGGCACAGTGGCTATCATCAATCCTATCCTTATGCCTACATGAATTAAGAACCCCGGGTGTGGCTAAAAATTGTAATGAACTGCTTTATACCAGGGTTGCATTTCACTAAGGTGACGAGGGACTGCGTATGCTTGGTCTATTCTCTGATGAACGATCTACCCATCAATATAAAAGCGGTGTTGAAATCGGCCATGTGAAAGGCTGGAGTGCATCGAGGTCGAACGTATGCTTTTCAGGGACTAATCACTAATTTTTGCAGGAGAGTTGGAGTACTAGAGGAAAGTGTGGACTACATGGCACCTTTGTTCACCACGCCCCTAGATGTCACAAAGACAAAATGGCTGGAAAACATGAATGGACCCACCCTCACTACAGCAGAGCACAACATGAGGGATGATCTAATCACGGTGCGCATGTTTGGAGTTGAAATACTGTGCCACAGAAATGGATGTCGACCTTCCTTCGAAGAGTAGTTGAACGAAATTGATACTAGGTACGCTCTGAATGAAAATGTTGAAGAGATGTTGGGACTCGAACCTATATTTCTGGAGCCCATATGGGATGATGTCCTTGATGAGTCCACAAATTGGACTCATTTAGGGCTTTATTTTTATAGAAATAGTGTCCTCGAATACATATTTTGTCTCAATATCTGATGAAAACTCTTAAGTTTCAGGTATTTGAAGTTTTCGTGGAAGCATGGACACTTAGGCCCAAAAAGGAACAAAGAGGCTGAAAAGAACAAAGAGGCTGAAACATGAGCATCGCCAAGAACCTTTGGCGATTCGCCGAAAGGACATACTCCACCCTTTGTTCCAGTATGCGAATCCCTGAAGGAAGAGGATCAAAAAGGCGATGAAAGGAGCATTCGGCGCTTCGCCGAATAGTTTCACGAAGTAGTACCGGCCAATAGTCCAGAACGTGAAGATGTTGTAGGCAAGAATTCAACGGCGATAAGACAGAAGAAGGGCGAGTCGACGAGTCATTCGGCGGACTCGACTAACTTCGCCGAACTATTTGCCTGCACTAATTTCTGATGGTTATAAATACTACACTCTTTATTAATTTTACAAGTTCCGAACCATTATTATTAATTGCATAATAAAATAGTACTTTTTAGATATTTTCTCTCAAGTTTGGAGAGGGATTTGGGAGACTTGAAGAAAGAAGGATTTCATCTTCCCCAAGTTGGAAGTGGGTCTTC
>NW_006239751.1:78223-89051 GCF_000226075.1 Solanum tuberosum
CTATTGAAAGCATGTACCCAACGATTTATCTCAACTTGTATTGCGGTCACACCCCAAGAATATTTCCCCATACTTGATTTTCTTGTTAACTTTTTGCTATTTTTCCTACTTGTGACAAAACCTCTGAATCGATATTTGACACTTTTCTGTCGCCCCTTTTAATTTACTATGTTGTTAATCGTTAATGTCTTTAGTTACGACTAGTTAGAGCTTGATTTTATTTTTCTATCAATTATCAGAACCACTCCCTTGGGACACGACCCCAACCTTTAGATGGGTTACTATACTATCAACGATCGTAGACACTCATACTGCAGGTTAGTTTCGTTGGTCATGATAAGCATCAAAATGGCGCCGCTGCCGGGGAGTGGTGTTATTTGAGAATTTTTAGATTAGTTGAATTTTTGTTCTTCTTAGTTGTAGTTTACTAATTTAATTTTTAGTTTTTTTCTGTTCTTTGTGTAAACATTTCGAAAAGCATGAGTGTTAACGATAGTAACGGGAGTCAAGTGGGCCATCAGGACGACATTGGTAACCTCAACGATGTCCAAGAGTCCAACATCAATGATCCACATCTCATAGGAGGTGTCGGAGCCATTTGTCTACCTCCAGCAGAGGGAAATACGGTGTTCCACATAACAAGCACCATGTTGCAACTTTTGCAACTAAAAGGACTTTTCAATGGATTGGCTCATGAGGATCCACATGAGCATCTTCGAAACTTCGTGGATGTGTGTGGACCTTTCTCATTCAAGAATATCTCTCAGGATTCTGTTCGATTAAGACTATTCCCTTTCTCATTGATGGGGGAAGCTTGCAAGTGGCTAGCTGAATTACCACAAAATTCAATCACTTCATGGGAGGAGCTAGTCACCACATTTAATGTGCGATTTTTCCCTCCCTCGAATATGATGACTATTCGGGATAACATCCAAAGCTTCAAGCATTTGAATGGAGAGAGTCTTCACGAAACTTGGCTCCGGTTTAAGAAATTGGTGCTACCATTCCCGACACATTGTCTACCTGATAATGTGCTCCTTCAATACTTTTACCGGAGTCTAGACTCGGTGAACAAAGGTGTAGCTGACCAACTCTTGCCCGAGGCTTAATGCAGCAACCATATGCAGTAGCAGCTCAACTTCTCGATGGGACGACAACCATTAGCAGGGCGTGGTACACTTGCAAAGACCAAGTCTCACCGATCACATTTCAGCTATCCAAGGAGCAAGTTGAAAAAGATAATGAGAGAGACCAAAACATGGCCAAAATCATGACGCAGCTTAACATTTTTTCTAAAAATGTCATGGGGGCTGGTCCCCGTGGTGTCAATGTTGTAGGAGTCGGGGGTGCGAATCCTGAGGAGATAAAGTTTGAAGCCATGTATGACGAAGAAGTAAATTTCCTTGCTAACCAATGCAGGGGCTATCGGTCAAACTACCCAAGACAGGGTGGTAATCAAGGATGGGTTAGGAATGAAGGCTGGAAGGATCGAGATCGTGAATGGAGGGACCGTAATCCAAATTGGAAGGATGGGGAGAAGGATAGATATGTGTCTCCCCATGAGCGTCAGAAGCCCAATGATTCAGAAGGTGCACTACTAGAAATTAGGCCTACGGTAACGGATTTTTTAGCAACGCTTCAGAAACCGTTACTATAGATGGTCTATTGTAACGGTTTGAGCCATTGCCAAAAGGATTGGATATTATTGCCACGGCTAGGTAATAAATGTGTTGCCATTGTGTGAAAACCGTTGCAACAGACCTACATATTGCAATGGTTACGAGAACCGTTTCCATAAAGTCTTCTATGGCAACATTTAATACGATTTTCTTTCTATTGGAACGGTTATTAAATCCCTCCATAATTTCCCTCTCTTATTTTGGCTGAACCCACCAAAAGCTTTTCATTCTATTTTATTTTTAATTAATTTTCTAAATACAATTTATTTTTCTCTTTATCAGATATGGATACAAGCGAGGCAAACTTTTTCTAAGCTCATTTCCCATCTCTTCAACAAGAAGAACACATAAGTTTGCACTCTTCTTCTATTTGACCTAATTTTTCATCCATTCAGAACAAATCGATCGAACATAGAAGTTGTGGAGCTTTGTAGGGATATTAATCTTATGGTAAGTTCTTCATATCTGTCATTATAGGGCAAACATAAACCCATTTTTTAGCTCAAATCTAAACCCAGTTCTCTCTACAAACCTCTTATGAAATCTAAGGAAATGGAGGGCTGTATGTTTTATTTTAAAATCTGAGAAATCTAGAGGTTTTCTTCTTCAACTGCTAGAGGTTCTCTTCTTCAATGTTTGAGGTTATAGCTGAAGAAACTACAAGTTTCAAATTTTGAGGTTTTCTTCTTGAATCTCTTCCTTTGTCTTTAATCTTTGGGTGTGGTTAGTGTATTTGATGTATTTCTCTGATTGTGGGTTTATTTCCATTAAATTGTAGCTATTGTGGGTTTAATGTTTTGTTGGAGTTATGGTGAAATTGACTACTCTAGACGATATTTAACTTGGCATTGATGTTATATTTCTTTTCCATGAGTTATTCAATTGGGTTTGAATACCCTTGCATTGATGATGTCTTCATTGATTTCACCTCTTACTTGAGTAAGATGTCAAAAATTCACTTTCATTATTGTTGAAGATTTACGTTAGAGCAGCAGGATACAAGAGATACATTAACATAAAAATGGAATAAAGTAAAATTTGCTACTGATTGGTACTAAAATTTGCTACTATTTTGAAAAGTGATCTTCTCTTCCAATCATCACCATCCAGAGCACTGCACCATCTACTCCGGCTAGCACTTCCTGCCTCCGGTCGAGTCCGCCATGGTCGCTTGATCTATAGCCATGGATGTAACTTGTAAGTGTTCACTCTCTTTTTTCTGCATTTCTCAGTTGTATTCTTTCCTATTTATCGATCTATATGAGTTGTTGTGAAGTTCCATGGGTGGATAATTTCTTGGACATCATCACCATACTTCTGATTTTCCTCTTTTCTCCTTTACTGATTCCTGCTAATTGTTGATGTACCTCTTCTTTTTGCTCCATTAAATTATCAAAAGTGCTATTATTTGACATTATTTGAGGTCTATTTCCTGTTATAATAGAATGTAGTCTGTGTTGTGACTTTCTTGTAGTTGATCCTTCGTTGATGTCTTCTTGAAATTGACTTGTATCTGCTTATGAATTATAAAATAATTATTCACCTGATTATCTTGCTCTTGATTCTCAAATTTGGTACTTCTAGTTTGTAACTCTGATTATCTTGCTCATGAATTATTCACCTGATTATCTTTCTCATGAATTATAAAATAATTATTTGCCTGATTATTTGCATTTGGCGGCTTCCAACTGATCCTCTTGTAATAAATATTTGGCTTGTAATACTCTAAGAATTATACCATGTCTAATCAGTTGGTGGGGAATTGTTTCAAACTTGGAAAAATTGTCATTGCAAATTACCATACATTTAGAATAACCTGATAAACAACTCTGTTATATGTCATGCTTCCCATTTAGAATACATGTGTTTCAATATTATTTGCCTTAAATTCTGTTTTGAGTGAGTGATCAATGTACTTTCCTTAGAAATACATGTTTTATTTTATTTCTTTTATCTTAGAATTATATTCTGAACTGTTTCATTTTTACAAGAGATTCGACATGTATTTACGAGCTACCTAGTGAATCTTTAAAGGGAATCTCAACAACACTACTGACGGACTAGGACTACTGGAAGGTTTGTGATGCTAGAATTATCTTGTTGTTTGTCCCTTTGCATCATCTGAGTAGAGTTCAGATTACTAATTTGGAATAGTAGAAATTGAAAATCCATATCATTTTTGAAATATTGTTTTTTGTTGTTTTGTGTTTCATCTTCTTCATTTTGTGCTGCAGCATTTGGTTCTTATTCATATATATTGTTTTGACAGATTCGATAGTCATGGGGAAGGAGGATACTTCAAGACAAAACAAGAAAGGATAAGGAAAACAAGATGTGCAAGTTGGAACACTTACATCTATGGCATACAAAAGGGTTGTTTCACTAAGAACAAAAGAAAATGTTCAACCTATTTTGCCTCGACATTCTTTCTTCTCTTGTAGCACAAACTTTACAAGAATAAGTGTGACAAGTGCCTTGGAATTCTTCTACTTTGAAAGCTCAATCTAAAAAGGATCAAATGCAAAAAATGCCTCAGAGTTCATCCACTCTAAAAGCAAAATCTATGCAGGAATCATAGCAACAAGTTCCAGAGAAACAGTTGAAACATGTGCCAAGAGAATCTCCTACTATAGAGGCACACGATATACAGGACTTCAATTGAATGCTTACATGTTGGCATCATTGGGTGCTCAGTCACCACAAGAAGCTATGCAACCTTTCAATCGTTCATTTTCCAGTAAAAACAATCAAGGTATGACGTCTATTCTTCTTCTTCTTCTTCATCTTCTTCAACGCTAGCCTAATACGAAAGTGTTGCTGAATTTTCTTGCTTAAAGGGAGACTAAAAACATAATTGAAGATGATGTCCCTTAGTAAGCTGGTCCTTAATTGTTTTTCTATGATCGACGGAAAATTTTAGAGAGTAGATTCTCTTATCCTAAAAAGTACTTAAAATTGAACTGCTAAATATTTTTCAGTGTCATCATCCTCATTAATTTAGCTATCCACTTCCACATCTGAATATAAGTGTACTTCCCATTTAAATATATAGATATATAACTTTGTATCATCATGTGGATATCTGGTTGAGTTGAAATCTTTCATATTTATAGTTGAGGTACAATTCAACTTTTTATGTTAGTTTTAGTGTTGTACATCTGTATATATGTGAGCTCTAGTTTTAAAGAGCCCTTAACAATGTGTAGTTGACTCAATGCAGCTGTTCGATGTTGATTTTTCTATTGACTTTTTGTGTATAGCTTTATCTCGATCAGGCCCCTGTTTTGAGTTTTTAGGGTGAAGTAGGAAGAGTAGCTTGAACTCTTCTTTTCCTTTCCCAAATGCTTTGGTTGTAGACAACTTGTGTGTGTATATCAACTTCTTGTACATGTACTCTTTCGAAATATTTCCAGTTCTAGGCTCTCCAGGTATGGCAGATCACTCATTATCTATTTTTTTTAGGGTAGCATTACAGAAAACACATTATCTGGTACAATATTCATGCCCCAATTCAATAGCCTTCGTAGGTAACCTGTCTTGTAAGTAAAGCCATAGGGAGAAGATAGTTTTTGACCTCACCTCATTCTTGTAAATCATGACCTTTTAAGGTACTCGTTTTGCAACCTCCAATAGTTGTAGATATATCTGTCGAATGATACCCTTTCCTGCCTTAAAGGGTTGATGAATTATTCTCCAGATTGCTTGAACAACAACTATCCTTCTAATCATCCAACTTGCTTTGCTTGTTGTGACAATACCAGATCCTGTAGCTTCTACTGTGTGCCTCTATAGTAGTTAGTACCTTAGTTGCGATTTGGAACAATTACGACCAAAAGGCCTGTATACCAAATAGCACTAACTGCACCAGTTGTATCCTTCCTCCATGAGATAGTTGTTTTGTAGTCCAAGAAGATATTTTTGCAACCATTTTGGCTAAATTTGCTTGCAGACCAGAAGATCATTGACTCCATGTCATATCTGCTACTTGTTTTTTACACTGCTTTAGTTTCTTTCTTTAAACTTTCAACATTATTTTCTATCTCCTGTTACTTTTGTAACTATTTGCACATCCCAGATTTGCATCTTCACTTTTATAGAATGAATTTTCCTCTAGAACCAGCTTCTATCTGTGAGAGCTTTACTTCGTGGTACAAAAACTGATCCTCTGAAATTGTGAATTGAGAAAAATGTTTATGATCACTTTGTTACTTCAATTCTCTTAGCATAGGATATTTGTTTGGTATAATTTTTTTAAGACAGATGATGATATACATATTTTATGTGCTACTTTGTTGACTTAGTTGGAATAAAGGTCGCTAATGTGATGTGAATTAGGGAAAGATCTTCATTTAAATGACTTAGATCATAGAGTGTCTTATAACTAGAAAATAATCCAATAGCCTAAATACAAAATTAGCTAGTGAATACATATGCAGAAAATGTGGAGAAGTGCTAGGCAAACTTTATGCACAACTGATTGAGCAAATGACATGTTTACTTATTTGGAGTTACAAAGATGTGGAGCGTAGATTGAGTCAAGTGATTTAATTACTTAAATCTGAACTATCTTTCTTCCACATTTGCTTTTAATTAACTTTTATTTATGTTTTTTGTTGGTGGAGAAGATAATCAAGGGGATGATGAAAGCAGTGAAGACCTTACTTGATATAATTGATTGAATGTTGTAGAAACTTCAATTGCTTTAGCTCGACTATTTTGTTTCTTGAAATTTTGAAACTTGTGTTAAGCTACAATCTTTTGTTTTAATTTCTATTAGTATGAAACTTGTGCAAACTATTGAAGACATGTATTTTGGTGTGTATATTTTACCTTAATAGATATTTTGATATTTCAATATATATATGATTCGGCAATATAATTAGTTGTCTCCTAGAGACTTAATTTAGAGAATTTTTTATAAACGGTTGTTGATATATATATATATATATAGATTGCAAATTCATATAGATTATGGTTGCAATAGAAAATAAAATTATTGCAATAGATATCAATAAAAATCTTTTTCATAATATATTAAAAAAAGTTTAGATATTAAGAACAACATATTGCAACATACTCTATTGGAATAATTGCTAACTGTTACCACAACACCTATTGCAACGGTTATTAATTGTTACCACATCAGTAATATTATAGTCCCTATAGATGGAAGGATAACCGTTGCAATAGGGGTACTTATAGCAACGCTTTCAGTAACCGTTACATTAACTGTTACAATAGATCTATAGTAACGCGAATGGATGAAACGGTTGACAAACCATTGCTGTAGTGCTATGGCAACGGTTTGAGGACCTATTGCAACGCATATGAATCTATTGCTATTGACCAAAATTCTAGTAGTGGTGGTAGGTCGGAGGATATGCTCTCGCGTATCCTCAACAAAGTTGAAAGGTTAGGCAAAATGCTAAAAGGTATGAAAGAAGACGTGTCTACCCTCAGCCAAACTGTCACCTCTCATTCAGTTTCAATCAAACAGTTAGAGACCCAAATGGGTCATATCTCGTCTTATCTCAATCTGAGACAACAAGGGTGTTTGCTTAGTGACACTGTGGCTAACCCCAAGAGTGAGGTCTAAAGGTTAACTTGCGTCGTGCCGCGACGTTAACTAAGGCGCTATTTGGGAGGCACCTAAAACCATTTGCTCATTTTTTTTGTTATCTTGATAAAATAATAGTGTGCTGTTTGTACAGATTGAGTAAGGAAAGTGCTTGAAAAGATGTATGGAGGCGAGCAACAGTTCAGTTTGGCGGATCGCCGATAAGTTCGGCGTACCCAATCATTCCCACCATTTGACACAATACATCTTAAAGGTTGAGTCTGTAAAACTCGACGGAGTATGTACTTTGTCGGCGCATCACCAATCCAATTGGCAATCTCGAGAAAGACCACCAATGCATCGCTCACCTGAATTGAAAATTCTGTTATATTCGGCGAAGAAATTAGATATTCGGTGTGTCATCGAGTCATTGATCGAGATCGACTAACAGCGCCGAATGAGCAGAAACTGGACGGTCACAAGCCACAGGTTTAAAAGCTCCAGTTCACTCACTTTCTTTCACTTGGTCCCTTTTTACAAATTCACACTCGCACTTTAGCAGTTATATTTCTCACACTTTTAGAGTATTTTACGTATTGAATTATGCTCGAATTAGGATCACATTGCTGCCTAGAAAGCCAATACTATATAACTCGGCATCAAAGATTGGTAATCAAATTCCTCAGTTATTTGATCAGACTTTTACTCATTTTCATAATTACTGATAGTAGAAAATATCTGTTGAGTCTCTGAGTCACTAGGATTGTATTTATTATCGATTAAAACTTGGCATTTTCTGCATGATTTGAGGGACTACCACTTAACTTTGCTTTGAAGTGAACTGTTAAGCGGTGGGAATAGAAGTTTCTTTGGGTTTTCATTGAAATTGAGTTATATAAGCATAAGTTGCATTATCTGGGGTTGTGGGGTAAAATTTGAAAGGATGGGTTGAAACTAGACAAGTTGAGCTGATCGGTGAGATGAACAAAATTCGCCGAACTGCTCGGCGGTTCAACTAACGTCCCTATTCCGCCTTTAACTGAATACTTTATGTATTGATCAATCTGTGATTTTCGGTGGTCAGTTTAATTCGCAAAATGCCCTCGGCGACTCGCCGAAGGATCACTTGCTCGCCCTTTGTCTGCGCCCATGTATCAGTTGTACATCACTTTAAACGATTGGACTAACAGGATAAGTACTTCACCAACTAGCTTGGCTAAGCGATTCCACACCCATAAACACCCTTTTTTTTTCTTATTTAAAGTGCTATCTAACTTATCCTCGAAATCTTTGCAGTAATGGCTAGATCAAAAGTCGCAGGGAGAAATGGTCCACACAAGCACATAAGAGCACGAGAGTCTAAGAAAGACGAAAAGAAAGCAGAGCTAGCCAGACAAAGGAAATACAACAATGAAGCCAGAGCAAAGAGACGAATTCCAATCAACACTAATGTGCCTTCATGGGCTCGATGTTTTGTTAATACAATACGGGCCTTCAGAGCAGCTCAAGAGAGATCAAATGATTGCAGCTAATCTTGCTGCAGAGGCCATGGCGAAGGCAAACAACGAGGACTAAAACAACTATACTCCGGGGACCATGGTTTTACTTCAGGGAAATTCATTGAATGTCCTAGTAGATAGAAAGACTGCATAGATAGGATCCCTCTTTAACTCTTTCTATGTCTTATCTTTTTTTACTTTGCCATTTGGATTTTGTATTATTTGCATTTGAGGACAAACACTTTTATTTGTGGTGGAGTGAGGCTCACCTTATGTGTGCTATTTGTGATTCGTGTTCTGTATATATTTAGGTTGTTTTGTTTAAAATTGTTTTTACACTGCTTTTCGTGGATGTTTGAGCTCATGGATCTCTTTTGTTTTTAATTGCAAATGATTTTGACCCTTTCAAAACATTTTGAATTTTTCACACATTTTTGCCACCCTTTGTGAGTTAATTGTGGCTTTTCTTTCGCAAAAATTTGAGTCTCAATTTTGATCAATACCGATGACTTGAATAGTGCTCTGAATTGAACAAACATGAATGTACGGCTACAATGAGGCCAAATGAAGTTGCATAGACAATATATGAACTTGTTGCATCTCGTCGTGATTAGCCATTTATCGAATTGATTCTCTTGTAATGACCATTACACACTAGCAAAAGTGTGTAGTCTTGTTTGACTTAAGTGTCGATGCCTTGTGTGATTAGCTTTTTTTGAAACTTGCATGCATAAACCTAGAATTTGTCATGTTAGTCTAATTGATTTAGAAAGGTATCCTCTTGATATGATTTTAGGCAATTTTAAATAGTGTGAGCCAAATTTGACATATACCTCTTTTGTGACCTACCCATGAGTGTGTGAAACTCTTTTGAACACCCTCTGAGCCTTACCTTCTTTGGAAGAACCTTGATGAACCCTAGACCTTACTTGAACCACTACCTTCAATCCTCTTGAGTTGTGGTTTAGCGAATAACCAACTTAGGCCAAAAGCCTAAGTTAGGGGTGTGGCGAAAAGGAAAAGGACAAGTCAAGAAGTGCAAGAAAAAGTCCCCCCTAACCCATGGTATTGCATAAGCGGAAACCCCTTAAAAAAATCGAGTCTCCAAGCAATCCATGAAGGAGAATAAAAAAAAAGATGACTTAGAAGCACTAGAAAAATAATTGATAAAGAAAAAGAAAGAAATGCCTTGAAAATGCCACAACTCACGAGGAAAAAGTCATTGAGCCTAAATGATCATAACTTTGCACTCATCCCCATTACAAGCCTTAGAAAGACCTTTTTGATCTTGAGTAAACCGAATCGAAAGTCGATTGGAAAATAAGGGCAAACCTATGGGTGAAAACATGCATTGTGTTCCTCTTTTTGAGTGTGAGCGTTGCATCGGATTCCTGATCTTGAATTGATTAATCTTTTTGTGTGAATATGGATTAATTCTTCATGTGAGAGCATTTAGATACTTTTTGTTGAGCTTGAACTTGCACATGTAGCAAGTATTGCGAACATGAGAATCTTTAGTAATGGTGTGTCACAACTTGAATCTTTGAGTACACAATTGATCCTTGCATAGGTAAATTGAGTCTTTTTGTGTACACTCATGATTTAGTCTTGTGTAGCACTGTTTGAGGAACCCTTTTTGAATGGCTGAACTCAAGTTTGCTTGAGGACAAGCAAAAGTTTAAGTTGGGGGTGTTGATGAATCCACAAATTGGACTCATTTAGGGATTTATTTTGATAGAAATAGTGTCCTCGAATGCTTATTTTGTCTCAATATTTGATGAAAACTCTTAAGTTTCAGGTATTTGAAATTTTAGTAGAAGCATGGACACTTAGGCGCAAAAAAGGAATAAAAAGGCTGAAAAGAACAAAGAAGCTGAAGCATGAGCATCGCCAAGAACTTTTGGCGATTCACCGAAAGGACATACTTCACCCTTTATTCCAATATGCAAATCCCTGAAGGAAGAGGTTCAAAAAGGCGATAAAAGGAGCAGTCGGCGCTTCGCCGAATAGTTTCGCGAAGTAGTACCGGCCAATAGTCCAGAACGTGAAGATGTTGTAGGCAAGAACTCAACGGCGATGAGACAGAAGAAGGG
>NW_006239752.1:0-20662 GCF_000226075.1 Solanum tuberosum
TTCCTCATTTTTATAAAATTTATTTTATTTATATTTTCCAAAAAGTTGTAAAACACTTTCTTATGCTGCGTGCTGTTGAAATAAAAAAGTTTCTCACAGATGGAAATCATTTTTATTGTTTACAGCTCAAGTATTACTAGCTAGCAAATGGAACCTTCTACTATAGTTATGCCCGTGACTTAACTGGAATCTGCAGCATGATATATTTTAAGCAATGCCCTTTTCCTAATTTTCCACTAATTAACAAAAATTAACCTCCATTGTTAGTCTCAGCGAGAAAAAAGGTTTCACACGCACATATATTCTATGACTTAAGAATATCTAAAAGTTCAAAGTTCAAACCCTCAAGCAAAAGACAATAATAAAAAATAAAAATAAGGATGTAGATAGAGGTGGAGCTAGGTTGGGGTTCGTGGGTTCAGACTAACCCACTAGCTTTTCCGTTAACTTTGTATTTGTATTAAAAATATTAATAAATATATATGTATATTAACTTGTGAACCCCCTAACAAAATTGATTGACAGTCTAGTGGTAAGGTTGAGCAGTGAAAATGCTTTTCACACATTTGTTGTGGTTTCAAACACCTTTCTCTTTTGTTTTAAAATTTAGAACCTCCAAATTCCTAATCTTGGCTCCGCTTGGAGGTAGATATTGTTTATTTTGATATGACAACTAAACTAACATACTTCACATCATGACCTGCAGGAGTAATTAACGTAATTAGGTTAATTAATGCAACAACCTCATCCCGTGATTCTAATTAAGGCCCCTGCTTATATTTCAAAGCTTTGAACTGCTTGCAACAAATCTTAAGTCACCGAATAAATAGCAATCACAAATAAAATATGAAGAAACATCATTTTATTGATAAACATTATAGGCACAAATTTATTTATTAGCTTGATACTTCTCTCTTAAGATTTCTCTGTGATTCAAGGATCGTTAATGATGTATTTCTCGAACTAGGACGATTTGGACTTTCTTGAGATTTATTTGATCTCCATTGATTTTTGTGAATATTTTGTGAATTTGCGAAATATTTGAAATGTCTTTTCAAGGCAATATAATACCTCTTTGTGCGGGCATAAGCTAGGATTTAAGGTAAAAAGTAGCTTCCAAGAACCCTAACTAAAATAGAACTTGTATGGTAGAGTCCTACAAAATTTCGATGCCTACATGATTATAAAAATGATATTCCATGTTTGAAAGAAGAAGAAAAAAACAGTAGAGACCACATCCCAATCGAACCTACAATTTTTTTTTCATTTTTAATACTCAACTATAGAAGGGAACCGTTATGAAAAGCAAATAATCACAATGAGTGAGAGTTTATATTAAGGTCCTGAATTTCAAAATTTTCAATCAAACGTCGGATTAATTTTATACATGAATAACTTTTTTATATATATCTACCGAACGTTGTATTCAGTATATACATGGACAACTTTTTTCTTATCCACCTACCAAATGTCGTATTAATTATATTCATGAATAATTCTTATCCATCTATCAAACGATGTTAAGTTATAGACTCTAATGCATGAATAAGCTAAGACTTGTTTTATACCGCTACCAAACGACCCCTAAGGGTGTAGATATCGTTTGTGTTGATATGACAACTAAACTAATATGTATACTTCACGTCACGACTAATTGACGTAATTAGGTTATATAATGCAACAACCACATCTCGTGATTCTAAGGCTCCTGCTTATATTTCAAAGCTTTGATCATTTATAAAAATGATATTCCATGTTAAAAGAAGAAAAAAAGAAACAGACCACAATCCGATCGAACCAATAATATTATTTTTTTTCTTTTTCATACTCAACTATAGAATGGAACCGTTGCGAAAGCAAGTAATGACAATGTGTGAGAGTTTATATTAAGGTCTCAAGTAATTAATATTGAGACTAACTTCTCTCCACTAAGCGTGCACAACAAAATTACACTTAATATTTAGAAATACTATTTTTTTAAAATTTGATTATTATATTTTTACATTTAAAGATTAATGATTTTTCAGCTTCTCTTTTTCTTTATATTTTTTATTTTTTAAAACAAGTTTTACCAATCTAAGATTTATTTTTTGAAAGAACGTTCAATTTTTTTTGAGACAATCAACTTTAAGTATTAGTTAAATAAATTGGAGTACATATAATAGTATATGAATCAAAGTTTGTTTTAAATTATTTTTTGTATTGTTGATTGAATGAACTAAGAAGAGAAAATATAGTCTGAAGCAATAGAGGCACCAATCCAAATATTGATATTGATATACAGGTCAGATTATCGGAAATACTAGTTGAAATATGCAAAACACAGGCGTACAGGTCTAAAGATGGATATACAAGAATGAATGCAGGGATTCAGGCCCAAGATACATGTTGTATACACTGATATACACTCAGTTTATATAGTTTCTTAAGGCCAAAAATGGGCTCAAAAGCTTCAAAAAATATCCAGCAGACAATTTGAGTTAAAAGGTGCCAAAGCCCATCCATTTGCAACTCCTTTGTTAGCTTAGGATAGGTTTTGGACCAACAGCCCATCAGATATGAAATTTGGGCAAAAAACCCAAATTCAATATTTCTTCCTTACTCTTATTTATTTATTGTTTGTATTCACTAACCTTTTACTTGATTTAATTTTATTTAATTAAATACCCAAAAGAAAGTCATTTCTTCTTTTTATGTTCAAATTGAAATATTTTTATTTTTATTTATCATTTATTTTGAAATATAAGAGTTATTTTCCTTAAAAATTCCTTTAATTTATTTCCTTTCAAAAAATGAAAGAAAAAATGAAGTTTTCTTTACTTAGTTAACACTTCTTAAGTTAGTCAAATGTTTTAGTCAAATCGTTGGTCAACCGCAAGTTAGCGGACATTCCAAGGGCCTAACACCTTCTCGTAATGTAAATTGAACCCCGAACTCCTTTGGATTTTCAATTGATTTTAATCTGTTTATATCTTTTGAAAATTTATAAGTTTTCTTAATTTCTTTTAAAAAATTAAGTGGTGACTCTATTTGGAAAATCGATTTCTCTTCAAATCATAAGTTAAGTCGATTTTTCGAAAGAAGTCCATTTTTATTTTATTTTTCGAGTAAAACACTTGAAACCCTAAGAAACTTGATCTTTCCCTTTCCAGATTTTTTCCTCTTGTTCTTGGTCTCCAAACAATCATAATAACACGGGAATCAATAAACAATCACTAATTACCTGGATTACTAACAATTCTAACAACCCTAGATCATACCCATGTATCCAAACTAGGGCTTTTTCCACTATGGTTTCCAATTCAAAACCCTCCCCCATCGATAATTACCTATTCTATTACATTCTACGGATCAAAAAACGAATTCAGGGAGTGAAAAGCTTATCTTTAGCCTAAAGAATGGTGAAAAACTGTTAGGAGTCGCCTGGGGTTCGTTCTTTAGCTCTAAAAATCGAAAAGTGCAGAATGAGATCGTTTAGGGGTTTATTTACGACCTTAAATCGCGTCGAACCCGCCACAACAGCCCTCACCCCGATGCAGCGGCCCCACCAAAGCGGCAAAAATCCCTGCCAAGGCGGCTTGCATGAACGAGTGAGCTATTTTAATAAATCCAAGACCCCCATTTCACAACACACCTCTAACCAACGACGTTCAGAAAATATCTTTCACGCTAAGATCGATTCCGGGAGTTTTACTCTCCCGAATTCAATTTCGTAAAGTCGTACGGATTCCCTAACGAGTTATCTAACTACTCATGTAATCAAAATCATAATTAACTCCCCTGATTGTTACTAGATTTCCCTACACCTTAAAGACTCCGATTTCGTCCAAATCTGGACTAGGTTGGGAAAATCCAAATACTACAAAAAAGTTTTCCGACCCAAAATTTTCTCCGTTGGTTTTTCTATAACGACGGAACCCGATCGTTACATTTTAATTTTTTTAACCTTTCTTTAAGCTTATTTAAAATAAATATAAATCAATTGTGACTTGACATATTTGTACTTCTTTATAATATTTTTTTATATTAATGCATATTATTAAAACACATGACTTATTTAATAAGTACTTTAGAAATAAATCAACACAAATAAGTTATTTAATAAGTACTTTAGAAATAAATTATCCCAAAAATATTTAGTGAAATATAGTTTTTCAGATTTGCATATTTAAACAAAATATGATCATTTTGATTCAGAATAAAATCAATGGAACTATTATAGTTTTTCATAAAATATACTCTTAAAATTTAAATTAAATGTATGTTTAGGGTCATTCATTATTGTTCCATTTACTTAGAATTGTGTAGGCTATGTATGGAAAAAAAATCTGGTGGAGAACGTTATCATCAAATGGGGTCTGCCACGTATGAATTTGGATTAGTCGAAATTTTATTGTGGATTTTGAATACCAGATGAAAAATTTAAAAGATGTGTACGATTACAACCATATTAAGGATTTCAAATATTTATAATATTGAAACTAATGATATGGACGTGACACACGCACATACTCTAAACTAGTCTCATCTATAAGCGATTAGAGAACATACTTTTATTATTTTATTGTATTCTCAACAGAATGTCCCCTCCCTCCGGTTGTCTAGTATTTTTTATTTAATTGTAATCTCAAAAATTTTATTTTATTATTTAATTATATTTTCAATTTTTTTTAAAACATATAAAAATTTTGATCGACTCTCGAAATTCTATCAGTGAGTTATTCAAGTTTATTTTATAACGTCAAAGTCACTTAACTATAAATATTTTAACTACAAAATCACTCAGGTATTGATATTTCACTTAGAAAGTCACACAACCAATTTGATTCTCCTAAATACGAAATTAGAGGTTTAGTTAGTGGTTTACGGGGGTTCAAATTTTATCTTGAAGTTTTCTGTTTAAATTTCAAACATTATATTTTAATTTTTCGAACCTTTTTAATAAAAATCTTGAATCCATCACTATAAACGAAATTTGACTTCCCTTTTTTTTATTTTATTAAAACCACCAATAGTGGGGTTAAGCTAGTATGTTCCTAATGTATGTATTGATTAGAGCAAAGAAAAAAAAATAGCCGATGGATTGAATATTTGTCTTATTTTTATTTAAATATACATATAGATTTGTTGAATCCCCTAAATACAAAATTAGAGGTTGATTAAGTGGCTTAGGGGTTCAAATTTTATCTTGAGATTTTATGTTTAAATTTCAAATATTATATTTTAATTTTTCGAACCTCTTTAGTAAAAATCTTGAATCCATCAATATAAAAGAAAGTTGACTTCATTTTTTATTTATTAAAACCACCAATAGTGGGGTTAGCCTAGTCTGGTCCAAATGTATGTATTGAATAGCGTAAAGAAAAAAAACTGATGTGGCATTGTAACGATCTCACGACCCAGACCGTCGTGATTGACACCCACAATAACCCTCCGGTGGGAGAACCATTACTACAACTCAACTATCCAACTTAATCAAAATACTATGCATTTAAAGATACAGAAGCAGGTTTAAATGCAAAAATAAACTGAAGTTCCCATAAACTCCGAACGTCTAACAAAATATTTGCAGAAAACAATGCCTAGAACCTGAAAGTCAATGTACCAAAACTCTACGAACGACAAGTCTAAGAAAAAGCGGTACAACCCCGAAACTAACAAATGAATATCTAAAGTACTAATCTAAGTCCGAAAAAAATGGACTAAGTAAAAGGAGAACTCATGGAAACCTGAAAGAGCTGGCTCACCCTTGAATTCCGATCTCGATCACTACTCTCCTTGCTAAGGTCTATCCGTATCCGTATCCACATGAAGATGTCTTGTACTCAACAAAGAACAAGCAAGTGCAGTATTAGTACACAACCATAGTGTAATGGTAGGACCACACGGTTATCCTCGTAAGCACAACATATATCTGAATCACAACAAGGTAAACACATACATGTACAGAATATATACACAATTATCATTTCAAGAGCAATGCATAAGTACACATCCTCAATAACAAGTAAATATGACAATTCAATGGTCCTCTCATGAAACCCATACCCAAACTATTAGTGTAACGTAACGTGGTACCCGATCCCAATTAGTGTGTCGGACGTGACACCCGATCTCATATATGCGCCAAAATATGGCACCTGATCCAATTTAGTGTGTCGGATCGTGACACCCGATCCATTCAACACAACCACAATCACACTCATATGTACATACTCATAATCATACAATCAAGTGTTGAATCATGGCATACATTTGTTCATTCATACACGCAATTCACTAGGTTTGATCAACAAGACTTCATTCACATACATACATGCATTACAATGAAGCAATTACCAACATACATCACACAAAACATGAAATCAAAGCATCACCTACCTCGAAAACAAGCTTGAATCCCCTAAGGCACTTGAATCTTCCCTTTCCGGATTCTTTCCGCTTGGTCTAGGTCTACAAATAATTAATATACGCAAGGATCAATAATCAAAGGTCTAATTATCCGGATTATAACAAACCCAATAACCCAAGACCAAACCCATGATTCCAAGGTGCAACTAGAGCTTTTTCTCACCATCAATTTCAGTCCAAAACCCTTCCCAACTAAATATTTAACCAAGAATCTAAGTTCTACGGATCGAAAAACGGATTAGGGGAGTAAAATCCTTACCTTTAGCACCAAAAGTTGTGGAAAACTGTCAAGAAGTCGCCTGGGGTAATCTTTTTTTCTGACCCAAATTCTTTCCCCATTGGATTTTCTATAACGATGGGAATAGGTCGTTACAAGCGACATGTTTCCTTCGTTATGGAAAAGCCAACGGGGGAAGGAATTTGGGTAAAAAAACTTCTAAGTAGTAACTTGGAAATTTCTCGCCTAGGCCAGACTTGGACAAAATCTAAGCCAAGTGAGGTCTAGGGAAATCTGATAATGGATGGGGGATTTAATTATGTATTTTATCACATGAGTGGATAGCCAAGATGTTAAGGAGCCTGTACATCTTTACAGAATCAAATTTGGGGGAGTAGAACTCTCGAAACTGATCTTGGCGTGAAAGGGTAGTTTTAGAACGTTCAGGTTTCAAGGTGTGTTGTGAAATGGAAGCTTAGAACTCAAATTCTGAGCTTCTGTCTCAGTGCAAACCGCCAGGGTGGGGCCTCTGTGGCGGGATGGGATCCGCCGTGGGGGGCCAGTCGCGACTTAATTCCAAAAAAAAACCCCAATTTCGTTATTTTCTTCAAAACTTCGTTCTTAAGAGCTTAGGGACGATCCAATGCAGTTTTTGACATATTTCCACAACTTCTAGTGTTAAAGGTAAGGAAATTACTCCCCTAATCCGTATTTCGATTCTTAGAACTTAGAATCTTGGGTAATTATCGTCGAGGAAGAGTTCTGGCCTGAAGTTAATGGTGGAGAAAAGCCATAGCTAAACATTAGGATCATGGGTTTGGCCTTGGATTGATATTTTGATATAATCCGGGTAAATGAGGTCTTGTTTATTGATCCTTGCGTTATTACTTGTTTATAAACCAAGAACAAGCTGAAAGACTTCGAAAAGGGAAGGCTCAAGTTTCTTAGGAGTATTTAGGCTTGGTTTCGAGGTAGGTGATGGTTCGATTTCCTGTTGATTGAAAAATGCTTGTTAATTGCTTCATTGTATGCATGCATGTATGTGAATGGGAAATGTGAATCAATCTAATGAAATGATTATGTGGGAACAATTACATGCCATGAACTTATACTTGATTGTATGATTATGAGCACCGTTCATTACGGGTGTGATTGTGACTGTGGTTGTGCTGACTGGATTGGGTGTCATGTTTCGACATATACATATTGGATTGGGTGTCACATTCCGACACACTAACAGTTTGGGTGTGGGTTTCATGAGAGGACCACTTGTGGTTATTACGTTCATATCCATCTGCCATTGATATTGGGAAATTATATGTTGGTCCTAAATGATAACTGAATTATGCATTCTGTATATGTGTGTTTACTGTGTTGTAATTACTTGCTTATGTTCCGCTTAATGGAGTAGCCGTGTGATCCTACCAGTACACTGTGGTTTGTGTACTGATACTGCACTTGCTCGTTCTTTGTTGAGTATAGGGCATCTTCAGGCTGCTACTGATAAACCTCAGCTAGGGGATCATTGATCGAGATCGGATTTGAGGGTGAGCCAGTTCTTTTAGGCTGTCATGAATCCTCTATTTGTTTAGTCCATTCTTTTCGGACTCAGACTACATAGTTAGACTTATTCATATGTTTAGTTTTCGGGGTTGTACCCCCATTTTCTTATACTTGTTGATTAGTAGAGTTTTGGTATAATGTCTTTGAGTTCTAGGGGTTGAACTTCCGCGATGATTATGTTAATTGTTTTGTTTAAACCTTCAGAGTTTATGGGAACTCTATATTTAGTTCGTCATTTAAACCTGCTTCCGTATATTTAAATAATTTAGTTCCTTAAAAATGTTTAGTCGGGGTGTAGTAATGGTTCTCCGCCAGAGGGTTAGTATGGGTGTCAATCACGGCGGTTTGGATCGTGACAGACATCGATAAAATTTTAAGAGTCAATTATTTTTTTTGTTTTCAAAATATTTTAATTTATTAATTATCGTAATTTATAATATATTTTACACAATATTTAAATATATAAAAGACTAAGATTAATAAAACAAACAAACTAAAACGAAAAAACCACAAAAAATTATCAAACTATCTTTAAGTGCCAAAGCAAACATGTTGACTTGATGCCTGCTTTGGCACTATGATAGTATATGAACTCCCACACCTTTATAATGGGAATAAGTTCCGTTTGGATTAACTAATCTTAGGTGCTTTTGATTTTTAAATAGTTTTTAGTTTTGTAGGTGTTTGGAAAAATTATAAAGTATTTTTAAGCACTCACTTTTAGATAAGCTTTTTTTTAAAATAAAGATAGAAGCTATGGAAGATATAAAACTATTAGAACAATTAATGGAGGAAAATTTATATATGTACCAAAGAACCCAAGATATGTTATATCTAGAATATATCATAAATAATATTAAAGAAATATTCAGATTAAAACAACTATCGGAAGAATATTACAATAAATATTACTACATATTACCATGAATTTAACACTACCAAAAAATAATATTAAAGAGCTATCAAGATTAAGACACTTAGCAAAAAGATATTATAATAAAATCTTTAAAATAAGTTACTCACCTACCACACTACTACTCCTATGACTTCCCCAACTACCAGTTCCGCTACGAAAAATGGTATCTTGAGGAAGTGTATATATATATATATATAAGATGAGACATTTTACTTTTAGCACAAGATGAAGCGTAATTCCCGAGTTATGGGGCGTACACCTCATGATTCTTTAATTTTTCAATATATAATATATGAAAACAATATAATAATACAAAACTATAAAAATAAATAAATAAATAATACATAACATAATTTAAATGAATTAAAATATAATTAAAAAAACTCATGGCAAAACTGTCTAAGGTGATTTTACAAATAAATGAATAATTCAATTATATAAAAGCAATTTTGAGATGCACATCAACTCTAACATTTAAACTTTTAAACAATAAAAAAGTTACAATTTCTTAAAATATATTATTATCATACTATGCAATTTATTTTCCTAAAAAAATAATCAATAAACTTTATTAACATTATAATTAAAAAGTCACGACCCAACCCACCAGGTCGTACGAGCATCTTCTCTGACACTTAGATAAGAGAATATTCCTTACCATCCAATTTGGATTAAAACATGCGAAAAATAAATGATTTACAACAAAAAGCTCATTAGCATCACAACTTTAGTAAAACCTCTTTACAATAGACTGAAAAACACCTCCAAGGAACTAGTCTAAACATGCACTAGAGCTATTAAGAGTATACAATTTTTTTCCAAAAAAGGGGAATTATCCTCTACCTTGTAAATTAACCACGAATTAGTTACAGAATTGGAGGGGGACATAGTGCCAAAACTCCATGAGAATTCCTTCTACTTGGTGAATATACAACATACACCAAGCTAATGCAAAAGAGGCTACAAACTATCCTAATGGAAGTTTAGCCTAAGGTATCAAGAAATAATTAAGGTGGTTCGAAATGCCATTCTAAGTGTTTTTAGGGTCTAATTCTAAATAAAGATTTGCATTCTGTTTATTTATTCTGATGGCACCTCTAACTTCAGTTGACAACTTACTTTCTTTAAGAAAAATGACCATATTGTTAAGATTGTGTGCATGCTTGGATAAGAAGTCCACAACTTCATTTCCCTCTCTAAAATAGTGTTAAATCTGAATGTTGTTCTGTTGTATCATTTGTTGTATTATAGCAATATCTCTTTGCACCTTCCATGAGATCTTGCATTTGCCCAAAATCATGTTCACCACCAGAAGAGAGTCTAATTTGAGGATGAACTTATGTGGATTTCTGGATATGCACTACTGGACTCAATGTAAGGCTGCTTTCACTTCTAAGTTGTTATTAGTATGGAAATGCACCGGGGTTGCAAATGTCATCACCATGTGTCCATTTCTTTTTCTAACAATACCCCTCGTTCCTGTTTTTCCTTCTTTCAAATTGAAGCTCCCATCAATGTTTAGTTTCCATTCATACACCTTTGGTTTCTCCCACATCACCATAATACTTAAATTCAAGAAAAATGAATTTAAGGTATATATTTCTTAGTTAAGTTTAATAATTTTAGTATACTTTACTTTTTTTTTACTATCGATCTAACGCTATTCAAATTTTTTTCAAACTGTGTGTGCTTGGAGCGGAGGTACAATATTCATTGCGACCACATTTGAGAGGAGGGCATCCATGAGACTGTCTAGTTGGCTAAAGAAAGTCTGGGATACTGATCAACGTACGGGTTGGATGTTGCCTCATGTTTTTGATGAATTGCACCAGTATTGGAACATAGATAAGTTCAAGGCAATGTCCGAACAAGCCAAAAAAATTGAGGAAGTCTTAAGGATAGCTCGTTGCACACCGAGGTGCAAAGACCGTTGGAACAATCACAAGAGAGATGGCAAGTTCTAATTTAAATTTTTTAATAAATAATTAGTTGATTCATATATATCGTTATAAATTTCAGTATTCATTTATAGGAAAAAAAAAAGGGCGCACTCCTCTTGAACCGGATGTTTTCAAGAGAACTCATGGGGAGAAGAAAGAAAATTAGTCGGATCCGGATGTGTGGGTGGAGGAAAGGGCCGAACGAACTTTTGTAAGTTATTTAATATGAATAATATGTATGAATAGTGAATATATTTATGGTATGTATATATATTGATGCCAATTTTTATATTTAATATGCAGAGAGAGTTTAATTAGTACGTGAATGAGAATCTAGATAGTTCGGTCCAAATGACACCTGAACTGTCCACCCAAATTTGGACAGAAAAAGTGGTAGGGGGAACACACAAGGGTAGAGTCTGTGGTCGAGGCTCTCGAAATGATGTAAAACGACACCAATCAGGCTTACAAGGTATTGTATCGTCACGTCAAGCCGAGACACTTGACGGTGTTCAGATTGCTGCTATGTTGGCTCAAATAGCACAACTTACATCGGCACTAGCAAATTCTGAGCAAAGAAGAGTAGCTGAACAACAAAGCATGAGTGCGACCATTCAACAAATCAAATAACAAGTGTTGAACCTCGCTCGTCGACCTAGCTACTACATCTTCTCCTGTCAAGGACATCGACAACGACAGTGAGGAGGAGGATGATTTTGTAGATCACACTCCCTAGTATAGGTCTCTTATTATTATGAACTTTTTGAAATTTTGAAACGAATTGTGGAAGACTTTAAATTGTGATTTAGATATTTTTGAATGCTAATTTAAGTTTGTTATTTTATATTTTGTTTAGCTTCTTTATAATGTTTTGTGTTTGATTGGGACTGTATTGAATTGAATTACTTTGGCAGTCAAAAAATTTGCAGAAAAAGCGACGGACAGGGTGATTTTGTCCGTCGCCTGGTTTTTTTTTTTTTTAAATCCAGAAAAGAGACGGACAGGGTCCTTTAGTCCGTCTCTTTTCTGAATTTTAAAATATTAAAATGAAAGAAAAGCGACGGACGTCTCTTAGTCCGTCGCTTTTCAAGATTTTAAAAAAATTTAAAATTAAGATAACCGACGAGTTTTTTGTAAATTTTAAAAATTAAAAAAGCGACAGACGGCGTCACATTATTTTTAAAAAAAATAACAAAAATAATAGGTGACACAGTCCGTCGCTTTTGAAAAAGCGAGAAGATTGACTGCGTTGCTTTTGGCAAAAAAAGAAATGCAGTCCGTCGCCTTTTTTCGTGCCTTTTTGGCAGTTTTTTAGTAGTGCATTTTGATGATAAAATTATTTTCACAGTCTGAAGGACTATTTGAAGAAGTCATATCATTCTTCCTTTTATAATTACCACACTGATGATTATTATAATTATGTCCCTCCACGTCCTTATTCATACATTTAATCATTTAACGTCTTTCAGACTTATTATTCACTACTACCACATTCATATGATAGAATGGAGCAAATCAACTGACGGGTTTCAAAGTTATCATACATTGTTATCACATTCTTTTCAAGGAATGAAGCAAATTCAATGAGATGGATTTCAAGACTTTTCATTAAAAATATATTATTTTTGCCTTAGTCATCATTCTATCATCACTATGGTGCATTGAGACTCAAACTCAATGTCTTATCTATACAAGGCACATTAGGCCATAATTCTATGAGACTCGAACCCAATACCTTATCATTATGGTGCATCAAAACTCAAATTGATGTCTTACCCTCTTTGTGCGATGAAACTTGAATTCATCGTGTTATCCTCAATCATTAATTAACATCATAGTCTAAAGTGCTTTAAGACTCACCCCAAGTCCTTAAAATGTACATATATGAACAAGATATATGCAAAATATAATTTGTAAACTATATGTTTTAATATAAGATATTCAACTTAAAGCAATATATACTAATTTATAATTGCATAAAATCATTTTTTTATAATAGATAAAGCAATATATGCTACTATCCCGCGCCATATGAATAAGTTATGACAAATAATAAAAGGCACAAACTTAAGACGTATTTGGAAGGTTCTGTGACATGGCCTTGTGCCACCAACCTCATTCTTACCATATGCCCTTCTTTCGTGGCATATAATAAGCACCTTAAGATTAATTCCCCATGGTAGAATATTCGTGTTGATAACGTGTTATAAAACATAAGCTCAGAATAATATAATATAAAGAGAAGAAGACAAGATATGGAGATGAAGAAGAGGACTTTTCTTCTATTCAAGTGTGTTTTAGTACAATGGTGAATGATATCTCAATTTATAGGTTGAGATATCACTCCAAAGGTCACCAAGTTCAATGTCCAAACTAGAAGATACATTGTTATTCATATTGTTATCCAAAAAGGGGTTCATATTTCCTAGGAAATATACATACATGAATTTGGTAGTTCATGAATAAATTAAATGGACAATCCACTATTCAATGGATTTATAAATGACCTTTACAGGTTGGTGTTTAACAAATTTTTAATAAAGAAAAATCGATATGCAGAGATTTTTCACAAATATTTTGGCATTAGAAAAAATGACTTCAAGAGATCAATTTGATAAAAATAATAATTTAAGTAATCGATTTTTGACCATTTTTGGTAGACATTTTATATTTTTCGAGCAGATTAGTGTTTGATTGGTAAGTCAAAATAATTTAATTGGATCAATAATAAAATATCGTGTATATATATATATATATTGTTTTTTAAAAATCATTATAAGGACATATATGAGCAAAAAGTACTATAACTAGATAGATATTCTTAGCAAAATAGGTGAACGAATCCAAAGATATGTTTAGACATTTTACAATAGTCCAAGTGCATTTTTTGTCCTTTTTCTTCCATTATTAAAGTCATTCACCTATGGTTAAAATATGTACTAAGGAGGAATGTGGGTTACCATTAAATAGGTGTTAAAGTTGACAACATCATTCCTAGTTTAATCTGCCAATTCTGTAATATAACTATTTCTTAGCTTAGTTGTTAGTTTGATATTTTATTAGTACGTGGATTTCTATTATTTTCTAGAGTAGTAGATAGCTTTCCCTAAAGTTTAGGAGAGTTAGGTTAGTGGATTTAGTTAGTGGTTTAGTGGGATTGTGACTCTATTAAAAAATTGTAATTCTATCAGTCCATCGTTCTTATGCTCTGGAAACTATTATCTCAGACTCCTTCAGTTATATTTTACTCCAGCTTATTGTATCTTAAGTGCTTCATTTGGTATCAGAGCAAGGTTGTTCCTTGGGAGATCATTTACTGTAGTTTTTTTTTTAGGCTTTTATTGCTGACACAATGACAGACCTACAAGCTGTCGACGGAATGAAAAAGCTCAACAACAGCAATTACAGTACATGGTCAACTTGCATAATGTCTTATATGCAAGGGCAAGATCTGTGGGAGGTTTTCAACAGTAGCGAGGTGACACAACCAACAACAGAAGATGCAAACGACAATCTGTGAAAGTTGAAGATAAAAGCTGGTAAGGCTATGTTCACTTTGAAAACAACGGACGAAGAGGATGTGCTAGAGCACATACGAGACGCCACCACCCCAAAGCAGGCTTGGGATACATTCACCAATCTATTTGTAAAGAAAAATGATTCAAGGCTCCAACTCTTAGAGAGTGAATTACTCTCGATAGGACAATGCAACATGACAATTGCACAATACTTTCATAAGGTAAAGATGCTATGTCGAGAGATTTAAGAGTTAGATCCACAAGCTCCAATTGGAGAGACGAGAATGAAGCGGATCATAATCCATGGTCTAAAGCCTGAATATATGTACAAGGATGGCAAAATCAGCCATCACTTGTAGAATTTGAGAATTTGCTAGCAGGTCAGGAAGCCTTGGCTAAGCAAATGAGTGGAGTCTCTCTTAAAGGCGATGAAGAAGCATTCTACGTCAACAAAAGCTGAGGGAACTCCAAGTAGTACAACACCGGTGGATAAAAAAGAACTGATGATAAATTAAAAAGTCATCAAGGAGAAGGAAGCTCTCGTCCAGGGGGAAGTTCGAAAAACAATTGGGGCAACAACAAGAGGTTTGAAGGGAAATGCCATAACTGTGGGAAGAAGGGACATAAAGCCAATATTTGCTGGTTCAAACAGAGGATTGTTTAAAGCAACGCTGCTGCTACCTTTGGTCCAAAGGAAAATAGTGAAGATGATTGGGATGTTGAAGCGTTCTTTGCTATAGAACAAGAAGAGCTAGCTCTTACAGTAACAACCTCTAAACAAATTGACTATGAGAATGACTGGATTGTTGGCTCGGGATGCTCAAACCATATGACTGGTGACAAAAAGAAGCTATAAAATTTGTCCGAGTACAAGGGAAGTCGTGATAGCAGATGACACAAAATTACCGATAGCTCACATTGGTAACACTATTGTGTCTCCAAATAGTTGTGTTGATCTGATGTTGCTTCAAAATGTTTATCATGTCCTAGGTATGAAGAAAAATCTTCTTTCAGTAGCTCAATTGACATCTTCGGGTCATTATGTTCTATTTGGTCCGCAAGATGTAAGAATATATTGTGATCTTGAGGTTAAAGAAGATCCAGTGATAAAGGGGCAAAGGTTAAACTCTATTTATGTAATGTCGGCAGAAACCGCATATATAGACAAGACAATGAAGAATGAGACGGCAGACTTATGACACATGCGGTTGAGTCACGTTAGCTACTCTAAACTTAGAGTCATGATGGAAAAGTCAATGTTGAAGGGTCTTCCCAAACTTCCAGTAAGGACAGATGTAATATGTGCAGGTTGTCAGTATGGTAAGGCGCATCAGTTGTCGTATCAGGATTCGAAATATACAGCTAAGGAACCATTAGAATTAATTCACTCAGATGTGTTCGGCTTTGTCAAGCAACTCTCTGTTAGTGGGATGAAATATATGTTGACATTCATTGATGATTTTTCTAGATACGTGTGGATTTATTTTTTAAAGGAAAGTCTGAGGTATTTTCAAAATTCAAAAAGGTTGCTGAAGGAGAAGTTGGTAAGAAAATTCTTTGTCTACAAACTGACAATGGTGGGGAATATACCTCACATGAATTTTCTGAATTCATTGTAAAGTGTCAAATACGCCATTAGTTCACATGTCCAAATACGCCACAACAAAATGGCGTAGCAGAAAGGAAGAATAGACACCTAGCAGAAATATGTTGAAGCCTGCTTCACACAAAAAATATCCCGGGACAATTTTAGGCGGAAGCTATGAAGACTGCAGCTTTTGTGATCAACAAACTTTCTCAACAAACTTTCTCAACAAAGGTTACATTTTCTTTCACCTTTTGAGAAGTTGTGGAACATGAAATCCTCTGTTAGCTATTTTCGTGTTTTCGGATGCGTATGCTATGTATTTGTACCTAATAATTTACGTAGCAAAATGGACAAAAAGGTTGTTAGGTGTATCTTTGTAGGGTATGACAGTCAATGAAAAGGGTGGCGATGTTGTTATCCAACAACAGGGAAATGCTACACTTCTCGAAATATGATATTTGATGAAGCTTTTTCCTGGTGGTCTTCAAATAAGGAATTGTTGCCAGATTCAGATGTCTTCAAAGATGTGTTGGGCTCTTCCCATATCCAATTGAGTCTAGATAGAGCTGAAGGTGAAGCTAATGAGGACAATGTTGATGAAGTCGTGGCTCAAAATCCGTGGCAAACTGGTATGTACAAACAACCAGGTGAAGAAGGTGAGCTAATTGGAGCAGATTCACCACCTCTACTCAGAAGGTCAATAAGGACCAGAAAGCAAAATCCCAAGTTCGCCAATGCTGCCATTGTAGAAGATGAAAATGAAAAGGAACCAGAAACTTTTGAGGAAGCATTTCAGAATCCAAAGTGGATTAAAGCTATGGAGGAGGAAATTTTTGCACTACAATGCCAAACCTATTTCGTGTAAATGGATTTACAAGATAAAGTGTCACACAAATGGATCAATTGAAAGGCGCAAAGCTCGCCTTGTAGCTCGGGGGTTTTCTCAGCAATATGGACTAGACTATGATGAAACATTTAGTCCAGTGGTAAAGCTTACTAATATCCGGGTTTTACTTGCACTTGCAGCTAGTAAAGATTGGAACCTATGGCAGATGGATGTAAAGAATGCATTCTTGCATGGATAGTTGGATCGAGAGATTTACATGTGTCAACCAATGGGTTTTCAGAGTCACGATTATCCTGAGTATGTGTGTAAGCTTCGAAAGGCGCTCTATGGATTAAAGCAAACGCCAAGGGTATGGTATGGTAAGATTTCTGAATTTCTTACTCATAGTGGCTTTTTTAGTAGCACCGTCAGATTCCAGCCTGTTTGTGAAAATTGTTGGCAGAAAACTAGCTATTGTGCTAGTATATGTGGATAATCTAATCCTAACAGGAGATTGTGAAGAAGAAATTTTGCGAACAAAGGAGAATTTGTCAGTACGCTTCCAGATGAAGGAACTCGGACATCTTAACCATTTTCTTGGCTTAGAGGTTGATCGCAGTGAAGAAAGAATTTGCTTGCATCAGCAAAACTACTCGAAAGATCTATTGAAGAAGTTTGGGATGTTCAATTGCAAACCAACCTCAACACCGCTGGATCCAAATGTTAAGATGTGTGCTCATGAAGGGAAAGACTTGGAAGATGCAACAATGTATAACCAATTGGTGGGTAATTTGATTTACTTAACTTTAACAAGACCCGACATCTCTTACGCAGTAGGTGTGATGAGTCGTTACATGCAAAATCCAAAGAAGTCTCATTTGGATGGAGTTCGTCGAATCTTGAGATATGTAAAGAGTACAATTGACTATGGTCTGTTGTATAAGAAAGGTGAAGAATGCAAACTGATCGGATACTGTGACTCTGACTATGGAGGATACCATGATACCCGTCGTTCAACTACTGACTTTGTGTTTAAATTTGGAGTTGGAGGGATTTCTTGGAGCAGCAAAAGGCAGGCAATAGTGTCGCTGTCAACAACAGAAGTAGAGTATCGGGCAGCAGCAGTTGCAGCTCAGGAAAGTACATGGCTTATGCAGTTGATGAAGGATCTAAGACAACCAGTAGGCTATGTAGTTCCTTTGTACTATGATAATCAGTCAGCAACTTGCATGGCTGATAATCCAGTTTTCCATGCAAGGACTAAACATGTGGAGATACATTACCACTTTATCCGGGAAAAAGTGTTGCAAGGAGAGATTGGCTTGGAGCACATCAAAACGAAACATCAAATTGCAGACTTGTTCACCAAAGGTTTTAGTGTCAACAAGTTGAAGAGTTTCTGCAAGCAGCTAGGCATGGTTAAGACGGAGAGCTGATGTTGAGAAGGGGTGTTAAAATTGACAACATCATTCCTAGTTTAATTTGACCAATTCTGTAGTATAGCTATTTCTTAGCTTAGTTGATAGTTTGATATTTTATTAGTACGTGGGTTTCTATTATTTTCTAGAGTAGCAGATAGCTTTCCTTAAAGTTTAGGAGAGTTAGGTTAGTGGATTTAGTTAGTGATTTAGTGGGATTGTGACTCTATTAAAAAGTTGTATAATTTTATCCGTCCATCATTCTTATGCTCTGGAAACTATTATCTCAGACTCCTTCAGTTATATTTTACTCGAGCTTATTGTATCTTAAGTTCTTCAATAGGTAGCCATGGAAGTTGTCCTAATATTGAGGATAATTTGTGAAGTAGTGAAAAGTAGAAAAGGAGCTACCATAGCCTAACAGATTCCAAGTCACGGGCATCACTATAGCTATGAAGTTGTAATCCATAAAAAGTGTTGATCTAACAATTCCCTTCCATGATAAAACATTTCTGAGAAAATTTAATTAAATATAAACTTTGTTTCAATTTTAATGGAAAATTTAATTTAATATAAACTTTTGAGAAAAAAAAGAAAGACTTTTAAAATTTGTAATCTAAATTAAATTATAAATATTTGTATAATTATAAATTATTTCATTAAGAGGAAAATAAATCTTTCAAAGTTCAAATTGTTACACCCTCCATCTCATTTTATACGTCACTATTTCCTTTTTAGTCTATATCAACAAGAATGTCATCTTACTCTAATTAGAAATTAATTTAACTCCTTTTTTTTTTCATAAATTTTTCATATATCTTTTAAATATTTTGAATTTTAAATTTTTAATTATTGTGACTTATAGTAATTTTTACATAGTTTACAATATATAAATATCATTTTTAAAAAATTGAAGATTTCATGAGCAAATTCTCAATCAAACTTAAATTATTTAACTCTCGAAAAATTAAAAATATCATAATTTAGGGAGTATTGTTTTTAAAACTGATTAAAAAAAGTGAATAGTGTAATTTAGGATAGAAAGAGTATTATATTCCTTGTAGCAGTATAAATACCCTGCATGCCGTGGAGGTGGAAGTGGAAGTGGGGGTGGAGGTGGAGGTGGAGGTGGACAAGTAAGGTGTCCAAGAGATGCTTTGAAACTTGGTGTGTGTGCTAATATACTTAATTTGGTGAATGTAGTAGTCGGGTCTCCACCAACTTTGCCATGCTGCAGTTTGATACAGGGACTGGCAAATCTAGAGGTGGCAGCTTGTTTGTGCACAGCCATAAGAGCAAACATACTGGGCTTAAATCTGAATGTGCCACTCACTCTTAGCCTCATTCTCAACAACTGTGGAATGAATAATAGTGGCTTCACTTGCTAAGCATTCTGCTCTTTCTTATCTGTCTCTTATCATTAATTATCATGAATTTCCTTGTCTTATGATAGTTATATTGTTGTAAATAAGCGAATTTCCAACATTAACTTATTAAGCAGGTTCGTGATTCATGAACCAGTTGATCATTTTACATTTGTACTCAAAAGGTCGTTTTACTACTATTATGTGTATGGACTGTCTTTTCTATTTCATAATATAATAATAAGAATATTTATATTTTGGGTTTCGTTCGACTACTCTTTAAGTTTTTCTTTTTTTGGTCAAAAGTAAAAAACGTGCAACTCCACCTTGTGCCTTAACTCTGTACGTAACTTAGCTTCTGTAGTTTGAGCTTACTCAATCATTACAAAATGATAGTTTAGGATCTTCTAAGGTTAGACCACAATATTTACATTGAAGTGAAGTGAAGTGAATAAGTCACAATTCATTATTTTGAAAGTTTGATGTAAATCAAATTCCACATTTATTATTAAAATAATAATAATAATAATTTTGTAAGACTCCACAAATAAAATTATATATTTAAATATTAATCTCATATCATGATAATTTTAAATCCACACAAATTTAAAATTTAAAATTTAAAATATTGAGATCATATTGCGAAGGTTCTAAACTGTCACAAACTGATTTTAAAAAACCTCCACAAATTCAAAAGTCATTTTGCGGGGAGTGTCATGGAGGTTTACTAAAACCGCTGCAAATATGCTCGTGGCAAGGGTAATTGTAGCGGTTTTAGAAACCGCCGCAATTTAATTTGTGGGATTCCTAAACCGCCATAAATTGACAAAATAACCTCCATAAATTGAGCATTTTTTTGTAGTGTTAGTCATCATTTTATCATTACTATGGTGCATTGAGA
>NW_006239752.1:20762-25004 GCF_000226075.1 Solanum tuberosum
ATTAACGTTCACCTACCTGCTTAGGATTATTTCCCTCTGTTAAATAGTAAACAATAAAATGTTTGAACCACTGTTCAATTTATTTCCCAATGTTAAATACTCCCTCCGTTTCATAAAAAATGACCTAGTTTGACTTGGTATAGCGTTTAAGTAAATAAAGAAGACTTTTGAATCTTGTGGTCCTAAATTAAAGTTATGTCAAATGTACAAAACTGTCCTTTAATCTTGTGGCCTTAAAAATGCAACGTGGAAAACTGAAATTAAAATGTTACCAAAAAAAAGAAAGAGGTCATTTTTTTTTAACAGACTAAAAAAAAGGAGGTCATTCTTTTTGAAACAGAGGGAGTATTAAACAATAAAATGTTTGAAACTGTGTTCAATTCTTTATTAACTTCCCCACGTTTTGAGGAAGTGTATATGTATATATAAGATGAGACATTTTACTTTTAGCACAAGATGAAGCGTAATTCGCGAGTTATGGGGCGTACACCTCATGATTCTTTAATTTTTCAACATATAATATATGAAAACAATATAATAATACAAAACTATAAAAAAAGAGTAAAAAAAATACATAACATAATTTAAATGAATTAAAATATAATTAAAGAAACTCATGGCAAAACTGTCTAAGGTGATTTTACAAATACATGAATAATTCAATTATATAAAAGCAATTTTGAGATGCACATCAACTCTAACATTTTAACTTTTAAACAATAAAATTTTTTTACAATTTCTTAAAATGTATTATTATCATACTATGCAATTTATTTTCCTAAAAAAATAATCAATAAACTTTATTAACATTATAATTAAAAAGTCACGACCCAACCCACCAGGTCGTACGAGCATCTACTCTGACACTTAGATAAGAGAATCTTTACCATCCAGTTTGGATTAAAACATGCGAAAAATAAATGATTTACTACAAAAAGCTCATTAACATCACAACTTTAGTAAAACCTCTTTACAATAGACTGAAAAACACCTCAAAGGAACTAGTCTAAACATGCACTAGAGCTATTAAGAGTATACAATTTTTTTTTCCAAAAAAGGGGCATTATCCTCTACCTTGTAAATTAACCACGAATTAGTTACAGAATTGGAGGGGGACATAGTGCCAAAAACCTCCATGAGAATTCCTTCTACTTGGTGAGTATACAACATACACCAAGCTAATGCAAAAGAGGCTATAAGCTATCATAATGGAAGTTTAGCCTAAGGTATCAAGAAAGAATTAAGGTGGTTCGAAATGCCATTCTAAGTGAATGATTCGAAATGTCATTCTAAGTTAAGATTGTGTGCATGCTTGGATAAGAAGTCCACAACTTCATTTCCCTCTCTAAAATAGTGTTAAATTTGAATGTTGTTCTGTTGTATCATCTGTTGTATTATAGAAATATCTCTTTGCACCTTCCATGGGATCTTTCACTTGCCCAAAATCATGTTCACCACCAGAAGAGAGTCTAATTCGAGGATGAACTTATGTGGATTTCTGGATATGCACCACTAGACTCCATGTAAGGTTGTTTTCACTTCTGAGTAGTTATTAGTATGGAAATGCACTGGGGTTGCAAATGTAATCACCATGTGTCCATTTCTTTTTCTAACAATACCCCTCGCTCTTGTTTTTCCTTCTTTCGAATTGAACCTCCCATCAGTGTTTAGTTTCCATTCATTCACCTTTGGTTTCTCCCACATCACCATAATACTTGTATTCAAGAAAAATGAATTTAAGGTATATATTTCTTAGTTAAGTTTAATAATTTTAGTATACTTTACTCTTTTTTTTACCATCGATCTGATGCTATTCAATTTTTTTCAGACTGTGTGTACTTGGGAGCAGAGGTACAATATGGTCATTGCGATCACATTTGAGAGGAGGGCATCCACGATACTGTCTAGTTGGCTAAAGAAAGTCTCGGATACTGATCAACGTCCGGGTTGGATGTTGCCTCATTTTTTGATGAATTGCACCATTATTGGAACATAGATAAGTTCAAGGCAATGTCCGAACAAGCCAAAAATGATAGAGGCAGTTTTAAGGATGGCTCATTGCACACTGGAGGTGCAAAGACCGTTGGAATAATTACAAGAGAGATGGTAAGTTCTAATTCAAATTTTTAAATAAATAATTAGTTGATTCATATATATCGTTATAAATTTCAGTATTTATTTATAGGAAAAAGAAACGGGGCGCACTCCCCTTGAACCGGAGGTTTTCAAGAGAACTCATGGGAAGAAGAAAGAAAATTAGTCGGATCTGGATGTGTGGGTCGAGGAAAGGGCCGAATGAACTTTTGTAAGTTATTTAATATGAATAATATATATGAATAGTTAATATATTTATGGTATGTATATATATTGATGCCAATTTTTTATATTTAATATGCAAAGAGAGTTTAATTAGTACGTGAATGAGAATCTAGATAGTTCGGTCCAAATGACACCTGAACTGTCCACCCAAATTTGGACAGAAAAAGAGGTAGGGGGACACACAAAGGGTAGAGTCTATGGTCGAGGCTCTCGAAATGATGTAAGAAGACACCAGTCAGGCTTACAAGGTATTGGATCATCACGTCAAGCCGAGGCACTTGACGGTGTTCAGATTGCTGCTATGTCGGCTCAAATAGCACAACTTACATCGGCACTGGCAAATTCTGAGCAAAGAAGAGTAGCTGAACAACAAAGCATGAGTGCGACCGTTCCGCAAATCAAAGAACAAGTGTTGAACCTCGATCGTCGACCTACTACATCTTCTCCTGCCGAGGACATCGACAACGACAGTGAGGAGGAGGATGATTTTGTAGATCGCACTCCCTAGTATAGGTCTCTTATTATTATGAACTTTTTGAAATTTTGAAACGAATTTTGGAAGACTTTAAATTATGATTTAGATATTTTTGAATGCTAATTTAAGTTTGTTGTTTTATATTTTGTGTAGCTTCTTTATAATGTTTTGTATTTGATTGGGGCTGAATTGAATTGAATTGCTTTGGCAGGTGGGCAGTCAAAAAAATTGCAGAAAAAGTAACGGACATAGTGGTTTTGTCTGTCGCTTTTCTGGGTTTTATTTTTTTTAAAACCCAGAAAAGCGACGGACAGGGTCCTTTAGTCCATCGCTTTTTTGGGTTTTATTTTAAAAAAAAATACCAGAAAAGAGACGGACCCTGTTCGTCGCATTTCTGTATTTTTAAAAATTAAATTGAAAGAAAAGCGACGGACAACGTCTCTTAGTCCGTCGCTTTTCAAGATTCTAAAAAAATTAAAAATTAAGAAAATCGACGAGCTTTTTGTAAATTAAAAAAAAAGAAAAAAGCGAAGGACGGCGTCGCATTGTTTTAAATTTTTTTTAAAAAAATAGGCGATGCAATCCGTCGCATTTGGAAAAGCGACAAGATTGACTGCGTCGCTTTTCTGTCTTTTTTGGCAAAAAAAAGTGATGCAGTCCGTCGCCTTTTTTCGTGCCTTTATACAATTATTTTCACAGTCTGAAGGACTATTTGAAGAACTCATATCATTCTTCCTTTTATAATTACCACAATGATGATTATTATAATTATGTCCCTCTACGTCCTTATTCATACATTCAATCATTTAACGTCTTTCAGATTTATTATTCACTACTACCACATTCATATGATAGAATGGAGCAAATCAACTGACGGGTTTCAAAGTTATCATATATTGCTATCACATTCTTTTCAAGGAATGAAGCAAATTCAATGAGATGGATTCAGAGGCGTATCCAGGATCTCAAGAACATGGGGGCACCATTATCTTCAAAATAGGCAATTAATTCAATTATATAAATTTTATGGTGAGAACAAGTTGACGAGCAAGTAGGTAGTAGCAATCTTTATATAGTAATATATTAGCAAAAAACATCATTCACTTACAATTGTCCTCGACGAGTTTTCATATTTTGAAAACGGTCAATAATGGCATCATTACTTACATTTTTAAATATACTACGCTCTATATAGCAAACTAAACAACCATTCAAAAGATCTTCATCCATCCTATTACGCAAATCATTCTTTATGTACTTCATTGATGAGAATGCTCTTTCCACGCTTGCGGTAGCAACATGAATAATCAAAGTTAGCTTCACAAGTAGATACACAAGTGACCAAGTTTGATCTAGTTTTGTCTCTATCATCACTTTTGCAAGATCCTTGATTCCCTTCAAGTTGAGAAACTTGCTATCACACTTTTGAGCATAGACAATAAAATCAT
>NW_006239752.1:27255-43600 GCF_000226075.1 Solanum tuberosum
TTAGAAATCAAGAAATTCTTATAAATTTAAATATTCAAGCAATCAAATAATGGAACCACTTCATAAATCAAGAAAAACATATAAAACAAATGAAGTACATTAATAAATAATTTTTTTTTTAGATAACATACCTTGTTACTTGTTCTCAAATCTCACTTCTACTTCACCATGAACAACAAAGTGGAAATGTGGAATGAAGCCAAAAGAAGAACAATATGATGTCTTTACTCCTTTTTACCTTTTAGTTTAGGGCTTTGAAAAGTCAAAAGAAAAAGTTAAAAATAAATAAATAAGAAAAACGTCTAAATAAAGAAGGAAAGGAGAAAAAGAAAGTAAAAAATATAATTTGACTTTATTGACACTTCTAGCTTAAGGTCTAGACATAGCTAATGCAACCTAAAAATATGGGTATTTGAACCTCTTTTTATTTATAAATTATTAAAAAGATCTATGAAAAGTGGCACATTTTGTTATATTAATTAAAAATTAAAAATGTTAATGTGGATAGAAAAATTTGAACCACAAATCTATAAGTTATGCACCCCCTATTTGTACTTACTTATCAATATACTAGAGTATTCTTTTTAACCTTGGGTTCACCAATACAAATTTAAAAAGATAATTAGAAAAATAGTAGTATTATATAGGGGTTAGGAAGGGATGGATGGGTGCATGTGAACCCCCTCCCCTTCATATACATACGCCTCTGGATGGATTTCAAAACTTTTCATTAAAAATATATTATTTTTGCCTTAGTCATCATTTTATCATCACTATGGTGCATTGTGACTCAAACTCAATGTCTTATCCATACAAGGCACGTTAGGCCATAATTCTATGAGACTCAAACCCAATACCTTATCATTATGGTGCATCAAAACTCAAATTGATGTCTTACCCTCTTGGTGCGATGAAACTTGAATTCATCGTGTTACCCTCAATCATTAATTAACATCATAGTCCAAAGTGCTTTAAGACTCCCCCCAAGTCCTTAAAATGTACGTCTATGAACAAGATATATGCAAAATATAATTTGTAAACTATATGTTTTAATATAAGATATTCAACTTAAAGCAATATATACTAATTTATAATTGCATAAAATCATTCTTTTAATAATAGATAAAGCAATATATGCTACTATCCCGCACCATATGAATACGTTATGACAAATAATAAAAGGCACAAACTTAAGACGTATTTGGAAGGTTCTGTGACATGGCCTTGTGCCACCAACCTCATTCTTACCATATGCCCTTCTCTCGTGGCATATAATAAGCACCTTAAGATTAATTCCCATGGTAGAACATTCGTTTTGATAACGTGTTATAAAACATAAGCTCAGAATAATATAATATAAAGAGAAGAAGACAAGATATGAAGATGAAGAAGAGGACTTTTCTTCTATTTAAGTGTGTTTCAGTACAATGGTGAATGATATCTCAATTTATAGGTTGAGATATCACTCCAAAGGTCACCAAGTTCAATGTCCAAACTAGAAGATACATTGTTATCCATATTGTTATCCAAAAAGGGGTTCATATTTCCTAGGGAATATACATACATGAATTTGGTAGTTCATGAATAAACCATATGGACAATCTACTATTCAATGGATTTATAAATGACCTCTACAGGTTGGTGTTTAGCAAATTTTTAATAAAGAAAAATCGATATGCAGAGATATTTCGCAAATTTTTTGGCATTAGAAAAAATGACTTCAAGAGATAAATTTGATAAAAATAATAATTTAAATAATCAATTTTTGACCTTTTTTTGGTAGACATTTTATATTTTTCGAGCAGATTAGTGTTTGATTGGTAAGTCAAAATAATTTAATTGGATCAATAATAAAATATCGTATATATATATATATATATTTTATTTTATATTCTTAGCAAAATAGGTGGACGAATCCAAAGATATGTATATATATATATATATATATATATTTTGTTTTTTAAAATTCAGTCTAAGGACATATATGAGTAAAAAGTACTATAACTAGATAGATATTCTTAGCAAAATAGGTGGACGAATCCAAAGATATGTTTAGACATTTTTACAATAGTCCAAGTGCATATTTGTCCTTTTTTCTTCCATTATTTAAAGTCATTCACCTATGGTTAAAATATGTACTAAGGAGGAATGTGGGTTACCATTAAATAGGTAGACATGGAATTAAGTTGTCCTAATATGGAGGATAATTTGTGAAGTAGTGAAAAGTATAAAAGGAGCTACCATTGCCTAACAGATTCCATGTCACGGGCATCACTATAGCTATGAAGTTGTAATCCATAAAAAGTGTTGATCTAATAATTCCCTTCCATGATAAAACATTTTCTTTCAAGGGCAACTTTTATTGTTCACCTACAAAGTCGTATATTTCAATTTATATGAGAAAATTTAATTAAATATAAATTTTGTTTCAAATTTTAATGGAAAATTTAATTTAATATAAACTTTTGAGAAAAAAAAGAAAGACTTTTAAAATTTGTAACCTAAATTAAATTATAAATATTTGTATAATTATAAATTATTTCATTAAAAGTAAAATAAACCTTTCAAAGTTCAAATTATTACACCCTCCATCTCATTTTATATGTCACTATTTCTTTTTAGTCTGTATCAACAAGAATGTCATCTAACTCTAATTAGAAATTAATTTAACTTATTTTTTTTCCATAAATTTTTCATATATCTTTTAAATATTTTGAATTTTTGAATTTTTAATTATTGTGACTTATAGTAATTTTTACATAGTTTACAATATATAAATATCATTTTTAAAAAATTGAAGATTTCATGAGCAAATTCTCAATCAAACTTAAATTATTTAACTCTCGAAAAATTAAAAATATCATAATTTAGGGAGTATTGTTTTTAAAACTGATTAAAAAAAGTGAATAGTGTAATTTAGGATAGAAAGAGTATTATATTCCTTGTAGCAGTATAAATACCCTGCATGCCATTACATTTGTTCATTCATCTTTGCAACGATTTGTGTGCTTTAGATTCCTTACAATAACATGGCTTCTAAAACTAAAGCCTCATTGGTTACCCTTTTCCTCTCCTTCAATCTCCTCTTCTTCGCCATAGTAACTGCAACTAATACTGATTGTGCCTTCTGTCCTTATCATCCTCCTGGTAGCGGTGGCAGTGGAGGTGGCGGTTCAGGCAGTGGAGGTGGAGGTTCGGGCAGTGGAGGTGGTGGTTCGGGCAGTGGAGGTGGAAGTGGAGGTGGTGGTTCGGGCAGTGGAGGTGGCGGTTCAGGCAGTGGAGGTGGAGGTGGAAGTGGGGGTGGAGGTGGAGGTGGAGGCGGAGGTGGAGGTGGAAGTGGAAGTGGGGGTGGAGGTGGAGGTGGAGGTGGACAAGTAAGGTGTCCAAGAGATGCTTTGAAACTTGGTGTGTGTGCTAATATACTTAATTTGGTGAATGTAGTAGTCGGGTCTCCACCAACTTTGCCATGCTGCAGTTTGATACAGGGACTGGCAAATCTAGAGGTGGCAGCTTGTTTGTGCACAGCCATAAGAGCAAACATACTGGGCTTAAATCTGAATGTGCCACTCACTCTTAGCCTCATTCTCAACAACTGTGGAATGAATAATAGTGGCTTCACTTGCTAAGCATTCTGCTCTTTCTTATCTGTCTCTTATCATTAATTATCATGAATTTCCTTGTCTTATGATAGTTATATTGTTGTAAATAATCGAATTTGCAACATTAACTTATTAAGCAGGTTCGTGATTTATGAACCAGTTGATCATTTTACATTTGTACTCAAAAGGTCGTTTTACTACTATTATATGTATGGACTGTCTTTTCTATTTCATAATATAATAATAAGAATATTTATATTTTGGGTTTCGTTCGACTACTCTTTAAGTTTTTCTTTTTTTGGTCAAAAGTAAAAAACGTGCAACTCCACCTTGTGCCTTAACTCTGTACGTAACTTAGCTTCTGTAGTTTGAGCTTACTCAATCATTACAAAATGATAGTTTAGGATCTTCTAAGGTTACACCACAATATTTACATTGAAGTGAAGTGAAGTGAGTAAGTCACAATTACATGTTTTAGTGGCGACCTTGAAGTTGTTACAACTACTTAAGCAGAGTGTTATTTGTGGCAATATAAGAGATCGCCACAAAATACAGATTGTGGCGACTAAACTAGCCACAAAAGTATACCAATATGCCAAAAATGAAGTTCCACATGATGTAGCCACAAAATGGATAAGTACGCCAAATAATTTTGTGCAAATAGCCTGAATACGACAAGAGGAACATTGGCTGGCGCCATGTACTAACGACATTTGCCCATGGACATCCTCCATTATTCTTAGTACTTTAGGGCTTGAATGGAGCTTTTTTATTGGTTGATACTTTATCATTATAATCTATAAATAGTAGATTTCACACACTTGTATAATATATTCATCCTGAATTCACACATTCAATTGCTCTCGGAGATAAAGCTAGCAACACTGGATTCGGATTCAGTGCTCATCTGCATTAAGCATCATATGACTCACTTTCTATTCTACTTTATTGATCACTTTTACATAACTTTTTACTTATTAATACCGTAATATTTAACTGCTAATAATAAAAATCTAATAAGTTAAGCTAAGATGCAGATTTTTGACCTCATACAAATTTGACTGTACTACTATTATTTCGATAAATAAATAGTGTAACTTGTTTTTCCTAATTTCACTAGAAAATCGTTTTCCTCATTTTTATAAAATTTATTTTATTTATATTTTTCAAAATATTTGACCTATTGAACATACAAAAGTTGTAAAACACTTTCGATCTTATGCTGCGTGCTGTTGAAATAAAAAAGTGTCTCACAGATGGAAATCATTTTTATTGTTTACAGCTCAAGTATTGCTAGCTAGCAAATGGAACCTTCTACTATAGTTATGCCCGTGACTTAACTGGAATCTGCAGCATGATATGTTTTAAGCAATGCCCTTTTCCTAATTTTCCACTAATTAACAAAAATCAACCTCCATCGTTAGTCTCAGCGAGAAAAAAGGTTTCACACGCACATATATTCTATGACTTAAGAATATCTAAAAGTTCAAAGTTCAAACCCTCAAGCAAAAGACAATAATAAAAAAAGACAATTAGGATGTAGATAGAGGCGGAGCTAGGTTGGGGTTTGTGGGTTCAGACGAACCCACTAGCTTTTTCGTTAAGTTTGTATTTGTATTAAAAAAATTAATAAATATATATGTATATTAACTCGTGAACCCCCTAACAAAATTGATTAACAGTTCAGTGGTAAGGTTGAGCGGTGAGAATGCTTTTTACACATTTGTTGTCGTTTCGAACACCTTTCTCTTTTGTTTTAAAATTTAGAACCTCCAAACTCCTAATCCTGGCTCAGCCTCAGGGCTATGGAGGTAGATGTCGTTTATTTTGATATGACAACTAAACTAACATACTTCACATCATGACCTGCAGGAGTAATTAACGTAATTAGGTTAATTAATGCAACAACCTCATCCCGTGATTCTAATTAAGGCCCCTGCTTATATTTCAAAGCTTTGAACTGTTTGCAACAAATCTTAAGTCACCGAATAAATTGCAATCACAAATAAAATATGAAGAAACATCATTTTATTGATAAACATTATAGGCACAAATTTGTTTATTAGCTTGATACTTCTCTCTTAAGATTTCTCTGTGATTCGAGGATTGTTAATGATGTATTTCTCAAACTAGGACGATTTGGACTTTCTTGAGATTTATTTGATCTCTATTGATTTTTGTGAATATTTTGTGAATTTGCGAAATATTTGAAATGTCTTTTCAAGGCAATATAATACCTCTTTGTGTGGGCATAAGCTAGGATTTAAGGTAAAAAGTAGCTTCTAAGAACCCTAACTGAAATATAACTCGTATGGTAGAGTCCTACAAAATTTCGATATCTACATGATTATAAAAATGATATTCCATGTTTGAAAGAAGAAGAAAAAAACAGTAGAGACCACAGCCCGATCGAACCTACTATTTTTTTTTCTTTTTTAATACTCAACTATAGAAGGGAACCGTTACGAAAAGCAAATAATGACAATGGGTGAGAGTTTATATTAAGGTCCTGAGAATTTCAAAATTGTCAATCAAATGTCGGATTGATTTTATACATGAATAACTTTTTTATATATATCTACTGAACGTTGTATTAATTATATACATGGATAACTTTTTTCTTATCCACCTACCAAACATCGTATTAATTATATTCATGAATAATTTGTATCCATCTATCAAACGCTGATAAGTTATAGACTCTAATGCATGAATAAGCTAAGACTTGTTTTATACCGCTACCAAACGACCCCTAAGGGTGTAGATATCGTTTGTGTTGATATGACAAATAAACTAATATGTATACTTCACGTCATGACTAATTAACGTAATTAGGTTATATAATGCAACAACCACATCCCGTGATTCTAAGGCTCCTGCTTATATTTCAAAGCTTTGATCATTTATAAAAATGATATTCCATGTTAAAAGAAGAAGAAAAGAAACAGTAGAGACCACAATCCGATCGAACTAATAATATTGTTTTTTTTCTTTTTCATACTCTACTATAGAATGGAACCATTGCGAAAGCAAGTAATGACAATGTGTGAGAGTTTATATTAAGGTCTCAAGTAATTAATATTGAGATTAACTTCTCTCCACTAAGTGTGCACAACAAAATTACACTTCATAGTTAGAAATACTATTTTTTTAAAATCTGATTAGTATATTTTTACATTTAAAGATTAATGATTTTTCAGCTTCTCTTTTTCTAAACCTACTAGTCTATCGGACCTTACCGGGGGTTATTTATACGAACCCGTCGGGGATATATATTTGTATAATCGTTATAAGTTGTTAGCAGCCCGTGACAAGGATAAGTTTAATATATTATTGAATATTTTTTATTTTTTAAAATAAGTTTTATCGATCTAAGATTTATTTTTTGAAAGAACGTTCAAATATTTTTGAGACAATCGACTTTGAGTATTATTTAAATAAATTGGAGTACATATTATTATATGAATCAAAGTTTGTATTAAATTATTTTTTGTATTGTTGATTGAATGAACTAAGAAGAGAAAATATAGTCTGAAGCAATAGAGGCACCATTCCAAGAACTTTTTCATGTTGCGAAGAACACTTAATAAGTTATGATTAATTATTTTATAAGATTAATTAGTCTAGATTTTAAAAAGAAACAAAGGTGTAAAAAGTTACTGCTTTAATTGTCGAGACAAAGTCGATTGTATCTTTCATTGTCATATTTTCAATTTTCGATTGATATGAAACTCTATTCTCCTTACAAGAGTTGGAAAAGATAAAATTTCTCAAAAATGGGGACCCAACCTTGAAAGGCTGCCTACATATCTGAGGAAGGAGAATTCAGATCCTACGTAGTTCGACTAGCTTGAATCTCATTCGAATTTGAGCCAGCGAATCCTTTCTGATAAGAGAGTAACATTTGAAAAATGAAGTTTGAATTTTGTCGGGAAACTACAGACTCGACGAGTAATTGGACACACTTTTGGCAGTGACTTGATATTTGTGCTTAGGGGTTCTAAAAACAATTTGAAGAGGAGTGAGCTAGAATATCTCCAAATAAAGCAACATATTAGACAAGCATTTATAACACATAAATAAATATTGCGCGTTCTAAACAGATATGTGACCCTTTTATGTCAAGGGTAGGCATAACGATTTGAAGAATGTATAACTTCATTTGAAACATTCCATTGCCCCAAAACTCAAATTTATACAAGTTTTATGAATAAACTGAATGATGATACATAATAGAGGAAATGTGATACAAAATAATCAATCCCGCGCAGGGGTATAATCCTAAACTAAGCTTCTATTGAAGGTCCTTCGTTCTTGAGCTTCTTGTCATCTCCGAATGTCCACGCTTTTGTTTGCAATAATAACTTGCTCCTTCTTCGATTCAAATAAACTCTTAAACTCCTCATCCCGAGAGATAATGTTTTGTCAAATGACGTATACATTCTTCAAATTTAAGCACATAAGTATCAGAGGCGTATCCAGAATTTCCCCTAGATGGGTGCACATAACTCTTAAACTCCTCACGCTTTTGTTTGCAATGTTAACTACACTAGTTGACTAAGAGTGGTTTATGAAAGACCGAGAGCCCAAGCGAACAACTTAGGCTGGAACTCACGACAACCATTGGAAGGATGACGAACCAATAAATTGTCAATCATTTCGGAAAAGGGTTGAGTATAAAAAAGTCCGGTTATGGTTTCGCAAAACCGTTCTTTAATATACTATACATACATATTGGAAGATGTCATGAATGCAATTACAATTTATAGCAATTTAACAAGTAAAGCATAGAGACAATTCAACAATTAATAACAAGTAATCAAATAGTCAAAACATTGCGGTTAGAACTTAATTAAGTTCCAGCGGAGTCGTCATTTCTGTTTTACTCGAAAAATAAAATAAAAATGGACTTCTTTCAAAAAATTGACTTAACTTATGATTTGAAGAGAAATCGATTTTCCAAATAGAGTCGCTACTTAATTTTTTAAAGAAATTAAGAAAACTTATAAATTTTCAAAAGATTTAAACAGAATAAAATCAATTAAAAATCCAAAGGGTTTTGGGGTTCAATTTACATTTCGAGAAGGTGTTAGGTCCTCGGAATGTCCGCTAACTTACGGTTGACCAACGATTTAACTAATTTGAAAAGTATTAACTAAGTAAAGAAAACTTCATTTTTTCTTTCATTTTTTGAAAGGAAATAAACTAAAGGAATTTTAAGGAAAATAACTCTTATATTTCAAAATAAAAATAAAAATATTTCAATTTGAACATAAAAATAAGAAATGACTTCCTTTTAGGAATTTGATTAAATAAAACCAAATCAAGTAAAAGGTTAGTTAATACAAACAATAAATAAGAGTAAGGAAGAAATATTGAATTTGAGCCTTTTGCTCGAATTTCAAATCTGATGGGCTGTTGGCCCAAACCCTGTCCTAAGCTAACAAAAGAGCTGCAAATGGAGGGCTTTTGCCCCTTTTAATTCAAATTGTCTGTTGGAAATTTTTTGAGGCTTTTGAGCCCATTTTCAGCCTTATGAAACTGTATACACTGAGTGTATACAACATGTATCTTGGGCCTGAATCCTTGCATTCATTCTTGTATATCCACCTTTAGACCTGTACGCCTGTGTTTTGTGTATTTCAACCTGTATTTCTGATAATCTGGCCTGTATATAAATATTTTCATCGCGTATACAGTGTATATACAACAGTATACATTATGTGTATACATAGAACTTTAGGCACGAAAATGGGCTAAAGCCCCAATTCTTTTATTGCCAGCAGGTACAAGCAGCTTTTTAGAACAAAAATGGGTTGAAACCCATTTGTTACTAGCAAGCTTTAATTTAGAAGATAGGACAGAGACCAAGATATATATCAGTATACACTGGTATACGCGATGAAAATATTGATATACAGGCCAGATTATCGGAAATATAGGTGAAAATACGAAAAACACAGGCGTACAGATCTAAAGATAGATATACAAGAATGAATGCAGGGATTCAGGCCCAAGATACATGTTGTATGCACTGATATACACTCAGTGTATTTAGTTTCTTAAGGCCAAAAATTGGCTCAAAAGCATCAAAAAATTTCCAGCAGACAATTTGAGTTAAAAGGGGACAAAGTTCATCCATTTGCAGCTCCTTTGTTAGCTTAGGATAGGTTTTGGGCTAACATCCCATCAGATTTGAAATTTGGGCAAAAGACCCAAATTCAATATTTCTTCCTTACTCTTATATATTTATTGTTTGTATTAACTAACCTTTTACTTGATTTGGTTTTATTTAATTAAATTCCCAAAAGAAAGTCATTTCTTCTTTTTATGTTCAAATTGAAATATTTTTATTTTTATTTATCATTTATTTTGAAATATAAGAGTTAATTCCTTAAAATTTCTTTAGTTTATTTCCTTTCAAAAGCTGAAAGAAAAAATGAACTTTTCTTTACTTAGTTAATACTTTTTAAGTTATTCAAATGTTTTAGTCAAATCGTTGGTCAACCGCAAGTTAGCGGACATTTTGAGGGCCTAACACTTTCTCGGAATGTAAATTGAACCCCGAACTCCTTTGGATTTTCAATTGATTTTAATCTGTTTATATCTTTTGAAAATTTATAAGTTTTCTTAATTTCTTTAAAAAAATTAAGTGGCGACTCTATTTGGAAAATCGATTTCTCTTCAAATCATAAGTTGAGTCGATTTTTTGAAAGAAGTCCATTTTTATTTTATTTTTCGAGTAAAACACTTGAAACCCTAAGAAACTTGAGGATTCGTTCCGCTTGTTCTTGGTCTACAAACAATCAATATAATACGGGAATCAATAAACAATCACTAATTACCCGGATTACTAATAATTCTAACAACCCTAGATAATAACCATGATCCCAAGTATCCAAACTAGGGATTTTTCCACCACGGTTTCCAATTCAAAACCCTCCCCCATCGATAATTACCTATTCTATTACATTCTACGGATCGAAAAACGGATTCGAGGAGTGAAAAACTTATCTTTAGCCTCAAGAATAGTGGAAAATTGTTAGGAGTCGCCTGGGGTTCGTTCTTTAGCTCTAAAAATCGAAAACTGCAGAATGAGGTCGTTTAGGGGTTTATTTACGACCTTAAGTCGCGTCGAACCTGCCACATCGGCCCTCACCCTGCTGCAGTGGCCTCGCCAGAGCGGCAAAAACCCCGCCAAGGCGACTTGCACAAACCAGTGAGCTATTTTAATAAATCCAAGACCCCCATTTCACAACACACCTCTAACCAATGACGTTTTGAAAATACCTTTCATGCTAAGATCGATTTCGGGAGTTTTACTCACCCGAATTCAATTTCGTAAAGTCGTACGGATTCCTTAACGAGTTATCTAACTACTCATGTAATCAAAATCATAATTAACTCCCCCGATTGTTACCAAATTTCCCTACACCTAAAAGACTACGATTTCGTCCAAATCTGGACTAGGTTGGAAAAATCCAAATACTACGAAAAAGTTTCCTACCCAAAATTTTCTCCGTTGGCTTTTTCTATAACGATAGAACCCGGTCGTTATATTTTAGTTTTTTTAACCTTTCTTTAAGCTTATTTAAAATAAATATAAATCAATTGTGACTTGACATATTTGTCCTTCTTTATAATATTTTTTTATATTAATGCATATTATTTAAACACATGACTTATTTAATAAGTACTTTAGAAATAAATCAACACAAATAAGTTATTTAATAAGTACTTTAGAAATAAATTATCCCAAAAATATTTAGTGAAATATAGTTTTTCAGATTTGCATATTTAAACAAAATATGATCATTTTGATTCAGAATAAAATCAATGGAACTATTATAGTTTTTCATAAAATATACTCTTAAAATTTAAATTAAATGTATGTTTAGGGTCATTCATTACTGTTCCATTTACTTAGAATTGTGTAGGCTATGTATGAAAAAAATAATCTGGTGGAGAACGCTATCATCAAATAGGGTCTGCCACATATGAATTTGGAATAGTCGAGTTTTATTGTGGGTTTTGAATACCAAATGAAAAATTTAAAAGATGTGTACGATTACAACCATATTAAGGATTTCAAATATTTATAATATTGAAACTAATGATAAGGACGTGACACGCGCACATACTCCAAACTTGTCTCATCTAAAAGCGATTAGAGAACATACTTTTATTAATTTATTGTATTCTCAACAGAATGCTCCCTCCCTCAGGTTGTCTAGTATTTATTATTTAATTGTAATCTCAAAAATTTTATTTTATTATTTAATTATATTTTCAAATTTTTTAAAAACATATAAAATTTTTGACGGACTCTCGAAATTCTATCAGTGAGTTATTCAAGTTTATTTTATAACCTCAAAAGTCACTTAACTATAAATATTTTAACTACAAAATCACTCAAGTATTGATATTTCACTTAAAAAGTCACACAACCAATTTTGATCTCCTAAATACAAAATTAGAGGTTTAGCTAGTGGTTTACGGGGGTTCAAATTTTATCTTGAAGTTTTCTGTTTAAACTTCAAACATTATATTTTAATTTTTCGAACCTTTTTAATAAAAATCTCGAATCCATCACTATAAACGAAAGTTGACTTCCCTTTTATTTTTTATTAAAACCACCAATAGTGGGGTTAAGCTAGTATGTTCCTAATGTATGTATTGATTAGAGTAAAGAAAAAAATAGCTGATGGATTGAATATTTGTCTTATTTTTATTTATATATACATATAGATTTTTTGAATCCTGTAAATTCAAAATTAGAGGTTGATTAAGTGGCTTAGGGGTTCAAATTTTATCGTGATATTTTATGTTTAAATTTCAAATATTATATTTTAATTTTTCGAACCTCTTTAGTAAAAATCTTGAATCCATCAAAACATGAAATCAAACCATCACCTACCTCGAAAACAAGCTTGAATTCCCTAAGACACTTGAATCTTTCTTTTTCGGATTCTTTCCGCTTGTTCTAGGTCTACAAATAATTAATATGCGCAAGGATCAATAATCAAAGGTCTAATTATTCGGATTATAATAAACCCAATAACCCAAGACGAAACCCATGATTCTAAGGTGCAGCTAGGACTTTTTCTGACCATCAATTTCAGTCCAAAACCCTTCCCCAATAATATTTAACCAAGAATTTAAGTTCTACGGATCGAAATTCAGATTAGGGGAGTAAAATCCTTATCTTTAGCACCAAAAGTTGTGGAAAACTGTCAAGAAGTCGGCTACGGTCGTCTCTTTTTCTGACCCAAATTTTTCTATAACGCCGGGGTTGTTTCCTTCGTTTTGGAAAAGCCAATGGGGAAGGAATTTGAGTCAGAAAACTTCTGAGTAGTAACTTGGAAATTTCTTGCCTAGGCCAGACTTGGACCAAATCTGAGCCAGGTGAGGTCTAGGGCAATCTGGTAATGGATGGGGTATTTAGTTATGAATTTTATCACATGAGTGGATAGCCAAGATGTTAAGGAGCCTGTACGACTTTACAGAATCAAATTTGATCGAGTAGAACTACCGAAACTGATCTTGGCGTGAAAGGGTAGTTATGGAACGTTCAGGTTTCAAGGTGTGTTATTAAATGGGAGATTAGAACTCAAATTCTGAGCTTATGTCTCTATGCAAGCCGCCAGGGCGGGATGGTTCGAAAAATAAACCCCAATTTCGTTATTTTCTTCAAAACTTCATTATTAAGAGCTAAGGGATGATCCAAGGCAAAATTTGTTTACAGATTTCCACAACTTCTAGTGTTAAAGGTAAGGAAATTACTGCCCTAATACGTATTTCAATTCTTAGAACTTTGAATCTTGAGTAATTATCATTGGGGAAGTGTTTTGGCCTTAAGTTAATGGTGGAGAAAAACCATAGCTGAACATTAGGATCATGGGTTTGGCCTTGGATTTATATTTTGATATAATCCGGGTAAATGAGGCCTTGTTTATTGATCCTTGCATTAATTACTTGTTTATAACCCAATAACAAGCTTATAGACTTCGAAAAGGGAAGGCTCAAGTGTCTTAGGAGTATTCAGGCTTGGTTTGGAGGTAGGTGATGGTTCGATTTCCTGTTATGTGATAAATGCTTGTTAATTGCTTCATTGTATGCATGCATGTATGTGAATAGGAAATGTGAATCAATCTAATGAAATGATTATGTGGGAACAATTACATGCCATAAACTTATACTTGATTGTATTACTATGAGCACCATTCATTACGGTTGTGATTATGACTGTGGTTGGTTGCCTGGATCGGGTGTCATGTTCCGACACATACATATGATCGGGTGTCACGTTCTGACACACTAACAGTTTGGGTGTGGGTTTCATGAGAGGACCACTTGTGATTATTACGTTCATATCTATTGCCATTGGTATTGGGAAATTGTATGTTGCTCCTAAATGAAAACTGAATATGCATTCTGTATATGTGTGTTTACTGTGTTGTAATTACTTGCTTATGTTCCGCTTATTGGAGTAGCCGTGTGATCCTACCAGTACACTTTAGTTTGTGTACTGATACTGCACTTGCTCGTTCTTTGTTGAGTACAGGTGTAACATCTCGCAAATTGAAATAGATAGGAAGAAGCTAAGAACAGGAAATAGTCATTTTTGGAAAGAATGAAAAATCTGGAAATTGTTTAAGTTTGGTAAACTGAGTTTTTGGTCAACTTCAAACGTCCATAAGTCCTAGCTTAGGATAATTTAGGTGTAATTCTAGATATTTTTGGAAATCTCTTGGAATGATCTTTCCATCGCCGTTGAGTTTGCGCGATTCCGAGTTCGTATGAGTGAGTTAGGCCCTTTGAAAGTTGGGCTGTTGGAATAAGAAAAGTTCAATCCAAATTTTGAAGGGGTAGATTGGTCTTTTCCTTACCCTTTTATTTTAATTCATTTTTGGTAATTAATTAGGGGTCTAAGCTGAATAAGATTAGTTTACACTTTTACCAAAAGAGTTAGGGTTTTGAGAGAAGAGAAAAAAAGAGGAGAAAAGAGAAGAATGTACCAGATTCATTAAGATCATCGAGATTAGCTTGTGGATTTCGTCGGTGATGATCTGTAACATCCGGAAATTTGGAATAACTATGAAGAGGCTTAGAATCGGAATTAGTCATTTTTGGAAACAATTTAAAAATCTAGAATTTTTTTTTTGGTTAAGTATGGGAAAAAGTGAGTTTTTGGCCAACTTTGAACACTCATAACTCCTAGTTCAGGATGAGTTAGGTGCAGTTCCAGTTATGTTTGCTCGTGGAATGATCTTTCCAACACCGCCGAGTTTTGCTCGATTCCGAGTTCGTATGAGTGAGTTATTTCCTTTGGAAGTTGGGCAGTTGGCAGGAAAGTCCGTCCGGAAATCTTAAGGGTATTTTGGTCTTTTCCCTAGACAATTCTTTTGGATATATTAAAGTGTTAGACTGATTTTAGATCAGTTTTTCCCTTTTTAAAAGAGTGAGAGTTAGGGTTCTTAAGAGAAAAGAGGAGAAGAAGGGAAGAAAGAGAAGATCAAGCAAGGTTTCGTCAAAGATCGTCGTGGATATCATCTGGAGTGATCCCTACTAGGTATGTGAGTTCATAGTGTTGGGTTGATTCTTTCCCCCACACGCCAAACTCGTCTAAATTTCGAGAAAAGATTGATTGTGTTGTTGAAGTTTGTGGTTGTTGAAATTGTGGTTTGGTTGTTGAAGTTCTTGTTGATTTGGGGACATGTTTCCGGTTGTGTTTGTGAGTTGAAATCTATTGTATGTTGAGGGTTTTGATGATTCTAAGTGTTTGGGGGAAGAATCTTTGTTGTTGGGAGGCTTTAGAGTTGGAGAAACTAAGTAGAAAAGTCGATTTTTCGGGGGAAAAAGGTGGGGAGTCACGCCTGCCAGCGCGTCCCAAAAGGGGTTCTGAACTTTCCCCTTTGGGGCGGCGCGCCTAGCAGAGCGCCAGCAGGCCCCTTCTGAAGTTTTAGGGCTGGCGCCCCGCGCCTCTTAGAGCGCCAAGGACGCCAACCTTTCCCATTTGTTCCACACTTGTCCATGCATGTTCCTTGGTATTGTACCTATGTTTCCTAGTTTTTTTCCAACACTCCAAGGTACTTCTAAACGTCAAGAACTCATCCATAAACATGTGATCATATACCTTGAATCCATAATCCAATTCGAGGAAAGTTCGGATCAAAGTTAGGTTAAGTGAGAGTCAAGTCTAGAAGTTAAGAAGCTAGTCAAAGCAAGTTTTAAAGTGGTTCAAGAGTCTTTATTGAACGTTTAACTTCATTTTAAGACTCAAGTTTCAAGTTAAGTAAAGAGTCTCAAGTTTCAAGTTAAGTCAAGAGTATAGAATTGAGTTCATTTCTCAAAAGTTATTAGGGAACTATGTATTCCCAAAGAAGTTTCTAAATGTTTTTACATTTAAGTAAGAAAGGAACTATGATTCCAAAAGAGCCTTTGGGCTAGTTTTCAAGAAAAAGGAACATTGATTCCAAGTGAGCCTTTGGGAGTCGTATTGAGCACCGATTCGGGGACGCGAGTTCATATTTACTCAACTCTCCATAAGAACCATGTAGCTAAACATGGGAATTTCGGGTCATAATCTTTAGATGAACCCGTAAAGTTAAGCTAGTGGATCCACTTAGTAAAGTTAGCTTCCTATATCAAGGCAAGGTATAAGATGGTCCTTGAGCAACGTGAGGTAAAACGTTGTATCACCACTTAGTTTCATAGTGGTGGTTGTCGGTTAGAGATACTCCCAC
>NW_006239752.1:43722-46416 GCF_000226075.1 Solanum tuberosum
TTTATATATTGCATATGTCTTATTGCTTTATTTTGAGTTCGGTTATTCATGAGTCGAGCAGAGCCAATGTAAGCGTTCTCTTGTACTCCTTTCAAGCTGAAGTTGTGATTTAGCTTTCCATCTCGCATACTTGTACATTCAATGTACTGATGCCAGTTGGCCTGCATCTTATGACGATGCAGACACAGGTACCCCGGATCAGCATCCAGCACGCCGTTGATCCAGCTGAGCACTCCAGAGTCAGTGGTGAGCCTCCTTGTTTTCCGTAGGACACTGTTATTTTGTGTTCTTAGTTTTGTTTTGTTAGGATGTTGCGGGGTCTGTCCCAACATCTATCTCAGTATTTTAGAGGCTTCATAGACAGTCAGTCATTTAGTATTGAGTCTCTCATCTATGTATATATGTAAATATTCTATTTTGATACCCGAGTTGCCTTTTTGGGCTAGATTTTATCAGTTAAGTTGTTTTATGTCCTTGCATTGCATGGAGTTATTCTGTTGAGTTAGGTTTCCGCTGAGTTAAGAAAGCCGGATCAAGGGTTTGCTTGGGGCCAATAATGGTCTCCGGGTGCCGGCCACGTCCAGGGTTTAGGCTCGGGGCATAATGAACTTGGTATTAGAGCACAGAGTTCAGGAGTCCTAGGGTGTCTATGAAGCCATGTCTGTAGAGTCCTAGTTATAGGTGTGAAGCTCGCCACATCTATAATTGGGAGGCTGCAACATTTAGAAAGATTTCTCACTTCTTTCACACTCATCTCGTGCGTTAGAATTTATCTCTAAAAAGTTTCATTCTAATTCATGCTTACGCGTGTTTCAGATAATCATGCCTCTGCGAAGAGTTGGCAGAGGGCATCTTCCTAGACGTTATGTTGAGGAGCAAGAGTTACCTTATTCCCCGAAGTGCAACCACAAGGGGAAGTTTCTAATGCCGAGTTCAGAGAGGCAATTAGAATTCTGAGCCAAGTTGTAACTAATCAAATTGGTCAGCAGAGGGGAGCTAGACATGAAATAGTTGACACTTCAAGGATTCGTGAGTTCTTGGGGATGAATCCTCCGAGTTTCATGGGTTCGAGTACTACTGAGGATCCAGAAAACTTCATTGAGGAGCTGAAGAGGATTTTTGATGTGATGTATGTGGTAGATACTGAGCGAGTTGAACTAACTGCGTATCAATTGAAGGATGTTGCTAGAACTTGGTTCGACCAGTAGAAAGGGGGTAGAGTTGAGAATGCACCGCCTGCGAGTTGGGTCTGTTTCGAGGAAGCTTTCTTGGGGCATTTCTTTCCTCGAGAATTGACAGAGGCTAAGGTACGTGAGTTCCTTACACTTAAGCAGGAGTCTTTGAGTGTTCATGAGTACAGTCTGAAGTTCACACAACTATCCCGCTATGCTCCAGAGATGGTTGCGCACATGAGGAATAAAATGAGTTTGTTTATTATTGGGCTGTCTCGATTGTCGAGTAAGGAAGGTAGGGTTGTAAAGCTTATCGGGGACATCGATATATCAAGGTTGATGGTCTATGTGCAGTAGGTTGAGGAAGAGAATCTGAGGGACAAAGAAGAGTTCAGAAATAAGAGAACTACGACCGGTAATGAGTCCGGGCAGCAGAAAGGGAATGCAAACCGTCCGTCTTTTCAACAAAGGCAAAAGGGACCTGCTCCATCATCTGCTAGGGCACCTGCACCCAGATATAGAGGTGAGCATAACGGCCAGAATTCAAAGGACTTCAAGGCTAGACCAGCACAATCTTCGGGTAGTGTGGCACAAAGACGTAACTTGATTCCTGGATGTGCTAGCTGTGGTAGAACCCACCCGGGTAAATGCCGTGATGGCCAGACCGGTTGTTTTAAATATGGGCAAGAGGGTCACTTCATGAAGGAGTGCCCTAAGAACAGGCAAGGTAGTGAAAGTCTGAGCAATAGGGCCCAAGCTTCATCAGTTGCTCCCCCAGATAGGATGGAACCTAGAGGAGCTACTTCTAGTACCGGCGGAGAAGCAAACCTCCTCTATGCAATCACCAGTCGCCATGAGCAAGAGAATTCTCCAAATGTTATTACGGGTATGATCAAAGTCTTTGCTTTTGATGTGTATGCTTTGCTAGACCCAGGGGCAAGTTTATCTTTTGTAACTCCTTATGTTGCAAATAAGTTTGATGTTCTTCCTGAAAGAATTTGTGAATCTTTTTGTGTTTCTACACCTGTTGGGGAGTCTATTCTAGCAGAAAGAGTCTATCGTGATTGTCCCATTTCCATCAATCACAGGAGTACCATGGCTGGTTTGGTTGAGTTAGACATGGTAGATTTCGATGTCATTTTAGGTATGGATTGGCTTCATGCCTGTTATGCATCATTAGATTGCAGAACTCGAGTGGTCAAGTTTTTATTTCCAAATGAGCCAGTCATGGAGTGGAGTAGGAGTTCAGCAGTGCCTAAGGGTCATTTCATTTCGTACCTTAAGGCAAGAAAGTTAGTTTCAAAGGGTTGTATCTATCACTTAGTCCGAGTTAATGACTCTAGTGTTGAGATACCTCATATCCAGTCAGTCCCAGTAGTAAAAGAGTTTCTAGAAGTCTTTCCTGATGATCTTCCCAGAGTCCCTCCTGTGAGAGAGATAAATTTCGGTATAGATATTCTTCCAGATACTTATCCCACATCTATTCTGCCATATAGAATGGCACCAGCAGAATTGAAAGAGT
>NW_006239752.1:48345-54075 GCF_000226075.1 Solanum tuberosum
TTGGGTTCCAAGGTGAACTTGAGTACTGCCTTTCATCCTCAGACTGATGGGCAAGCAGAGCGTACTATTCAGACTTTAGAAGATATGTTGAGGGCCTGTGTGATCGATTTCAAGGGTAATTGGGATGATCACCTACCTCTCATTGAGTTTGCCTACAACAACAGTTATCACTCTAGCATCCAGATGGCTCTATATGAAGCTCTTTATAGGAAATGATCTATATCTCCTATTGGATGGTTTGAAGTTGGTGAAGCAGGGTTGATAGGACCAGATTTAGTTCACCAAGCTTTGGAGAAGGTGAAAGTGATTTCTAAGAGAGGTTGAAAATGGCACAGAGTCGTCAAAAATCATACACTGATGTTAGGAGAAGGGCGTTAGAGTTAGAAGTAGATGACTGGGTATATTTGAAAGTTTCACCCATGAAAGGAGGTTATGAGGTTTGGTAAGAAGGGGAAACTCAGTCCCCGGTATGTTAGACCTTATCTCATAGTCAAGAGGATTGACAATGTTTCTTATGAGTTGGAGCTACCTCAGGAATTAGCAGCGGTTCATTTGGTATTTCACATTTCTATGTTGAAGAAGTGCATAAGTGATCCTTCATTGATCCTACTAACTGAAAGTATTAGGATTAAGGATAGCTTATCTTATGAGGAGGTTCCTGTTCAGATTTTAGACCGCCAAGTTCGTAGGTTGAGAACGAAAGAGGTAGCCTCAGTCAAGGTCCTTTGGAGGAACCAATTAGTTGAGGGAGCTACTTGGGAAGCCAATGAGGACATGAAAAAGAGATATCCATATCTCTTGGAATCCGGAGGAAATGCGGATCAAGGTATTAATTTCCTTATTAGCGCTCTTTAAATTATAGTGAGCATGTTGTTGTTGTTGTTGCATGATTGCTTGTTGGGTGTTTGAGTGATGTTACACCCTTAGCCTTTTAAGAGTAATCTCATTCGAGGACGAATGTTCCCAAGGGGGAGATATTATAACATCCGGCAATTTGGAATAACTATTAAGAGGCTTAGAATTGGAAATAGTCATTTTTGGAAAGAATTTAGAAATATGGAAATTTGTTTTTGGTTAAGTATGGGAAAAAGTGAGTTTTTGGCCAACTCTGAACAGTCATAACTCCTAGCTCAGGATGAGTTAGGTGTAGTTCCAGTTATGTTTGCCTGTGGAATGATCTTTCCAACGCCGCCGAGTTTTGCTCGATTCCGAGTTCGTATGAGTGAGTTATTCCCTTTGGAAGTTGGGCAGTGGGCAGGAAAGTCCGTCCGGAAATCTTAAGGGTATTTTGGTTTTTTCCCTAACCAATTCTTTTGGATTTCTTAAAGTGTTAGAATGATTTTAGATCTGTTTTTCCCTTTTTAAAAGAGTGAGAGTTAGGGTTCTTGAGAGAAAAGATGAGAAGAAGGGAAGAAAGAGAAGATCAAGCAAGGTTTCGTCAAAGATCGTCGTGGATATCGTCTGGAGTGATCCCTACTAGGTATGTGAGTTCATAGTGTTGGGTTGATTCTTTCCCCCACACGCCAAACTCGTCTAAATTTCGAGAAAAGATTGATTGTGTTGTTGAAGTTTGTGGTTGTTGAAATTGTGGTTTGGTTATTGAAGTTCTTGTTGATTTGGGACAGTTGTGTTGTGTTGAAGTTCTTGTTGGTTTGGTGTATGTTTTCGGTGGTGTTTTTGAGTTGAATCTATTGCATGTTGAGGGTCTTAACGATTCTAAGTGTTTGGGGGAAGAATCTTTGTTGTTGGGAGGCTTTAGAGTTGGAGAAACTAAGTAGAAAAGTCAGTTTTTCGGGGGAAATGGATGGGGAGTCGCACCTGCCGGCGCGCCCCAAAAGGGGTTCTGAACTTTCCCCCTTGGGGCGGCGCACCTAGCAGAGCGCCAGCAGGCCCCTTCTGAAGTTTTAGGGCTGGCGCCCCGCGCCTCTCAAAGCGCCAAGGACGCCAACCTTTCCCATTTGTTCCCCACTTGTTCATGCATGTTCCTTGGTATTGTACCTATGTTTCCTAGTTGTTTCCAACACTCCAAGGTACTTCTAAACGTCAAGAACTCATCCATAAACATGTGATCATATACCTTGAATCCATAATCCAATTCGAGGAAAGTTCGGATCAAATTTAAGTTAAGTAAGAGTCAAGTCTAGAAGTTAAGGAGCTAGTCAAAGCAAGTTTTAAAGTGGTTCAAGAGTCTTTATTGAACGTTTTAACTTCATTTTAAGACTCAAGTTTCAAGTCAAGTAAAGAATCTCAAGTTTGAAGTTAAGTTAAGAGTATAGAATTGAGTTCATTTCTCAAAAGTTATTAGGGAACTATGTATTACCAAAGAAGTTTCTAAATTTTTTACATTTAAGTAAGAAAGGAACTATGATTCCAAAAAAGCCTTTGGTCTAGTTTTCAAGAAAAAGGAACATTGATTCCAAGTGAGCCTTTGGGCTAGATTTTGAGTAATTATCTCAAACTAAAGAAATATGTGTTTAAAACACTTATGAGTTAAAGTATTTGGGAGTAGTATTGAGCACCGATTTGGGGACGCGAGTTCATATTTACTCAACTCTCCATAAGAACCATGTAGCCAAACATGGGAATTTACGGGTCATTCTTTTTAGATGATCATGTAAGATTAAGCTAGTGGATCCACTAAGTTAAGTAAGGTCCTATATCACGGCAAGGTATAGGATGGTCTTTGGGCAACGTGAGGTAAAACGTTGTATAATCACTAGGGTTCATAGTGGCGGTTGTCGGTTAAAGAATCTCCTACAAAAGCTATATTACTTTTATATAAGTAAAGTTGAGTTTGTTATTGCTTTAATCATTAACGAACTAAGTTTGTTTAAACTGTTTTAAAAGCTTTATATATATTGCATGTGTCTTATTGCTTTATATTGAGTTCGGTTATTCATGAGTCGAGCATAGCCAAGGTAAGCGTTCTCTTGTACTCCTTTCAAGCTTAAGTTGTGGTTTAGCTTTCCATCTCGCATACTTGTACATTCAATGTACTGATGCCAGTTAGCCTGCATCTTATGACGATGCAGACACAGGTACCCCGGATCAGCATCCAGCACGCCGTTGATCCAGCTGAGCACTCCAGAGTCAGTGGTGAGCCTCCTTGTTTTCCGTAGGACACTGTTATTTTGTGTTCTTAGTTTTGTTTTGTTAGGATGTTGCGGGGTCTGTCCCAACATCCATCTCAGTATTTTAGAGGCTTCATAGACAGTCAGTCAGTTAGTATTGAGTCTCTCATCTATGTATATATGTAAATATTCTATTTTGAGACTTGAGTTGCCTTTTTGGGCCAGATTTTATCAGTTAAGTTGTTTTATGTCCTTGCATTGCATGGAGTTATTCTGTTGAGTTAGGTTTCCGCTGAGTTAAGAAAGCCAGGTCAAGGGTTCGCTTGGGGCCAGTAATGGTCTCCGGGGTGCCGGCCACGTCCAGGGTGTAGGCTCGGGGCGTGACATGATCCCTAAAAGGTGTGTGAGATCACATAGCGTTGGGTTAATTCTCTCACGCGCCAATCATGATTTATTTCAGCGAATTTAAGTTCTTGAAAGCTTAGAAATTGAGTTCTTAAATGGGTTTGTTGAAGTTTCATTACATTCTTGTTTCGTTGAATTCGTTGAAGAGTTGTTTGATCATAATATGTGATTTTAGGTTCGATTTTGAGTAGAATCTGATGTACTTTGAACATTTAATCGATTCTAAGTAATTGGTGAAAAAACCCATGGGGTTTAGTGGGTTTAGAGATGGAAAACAAAGAAGATATTCCGTCAGTCGAAATTTGGCACTCCCTCCGCATCGCGGAACCATTTCCCAGATCTGGGAATATTTGTTTCGCGTTCGCGGAGCCGTCACAGAGTCTTCTGCCTCAAAAGTCATTTTTGAAACTAAATTTTAAAAGCTTCTCCGCGTCGCAGACCCAACCTCAAATATTGGTTTTCGATCTTTTCTCATGTTTAGCTATCTAAAATCAATCCTAAACATTATGAGATCTTTCCAGTCACAAATCACAATCCTTGAATGCATAATTCAATTCAAGGACCAGTTAAGAGTCAAGTCAAGAGCAGTTAAGATCAAAGTTAATAGTCAAGTGAAGGGAAGTCTTTTATAGTTTTCAAAAGTCTTTTATAAATGTTTTAACTTTGTTTTAAGACTTAAAGCTCAAGTTGAGAAAAAAGTAAAGTTTGAAGTCCATTTCTTCAAAAGTATATGTCGACTATGTATTCCCAAAGGGTTTAAAATGTTTTCACATTTAAACAAGAAAGGAAACCTTGATTTCCAAAGGGACTTCGGGCTAGTTTTCAAAAAAGAGAAATCTCTTTCTAAATGAAGCAAGAGGGGAAACTTTGATTTCCAAGATAGCCTTTGAGCTAAGTTTTTGAGCACTAATCTCAAATCATAGAAGAAGTGTGTTTTTAAACATAAAGAGCTAGTATCATATTTTGGGAGTAGTATTGAGCATCGATATGAGGGACGCTCAGAGAACCCACAGCCCCCATAAACCATGTAACCATCATGGGTAGAAAAGGGTCATACTTTTTAGATGAATCCTTTTCGCATAGACTGGTGGATCCACTTAGTAGTTCAGGTCTTATACCTGTGGTAAGGTCTAGGATGCGCTGGCAGCGTGAGGAAGATCGTTATATCATCACTATAGCTCTTAAGTAATGGTTGTTGGTTAGAGAAAATCCCACAACAGTACTTTGTATTCTTATATACACTAGTTTATATGTATTATTACATACATTTCAGAGTTTTATGTATCTTTGCATACACACAGAGGTGACATCATGTTTTAAACAACTTTTCTTTATATTGCGCTTGTTTTAAATTACTTCATATCGAAATGAGTTCAGTTATGTTGAGTTGTGTTTCTCGAAGATAGACCTCAAATCAGGTTACCATCAGTTGAAAGTAAGGGAATATGATATTCCAAAAACAACTTTTAGGACCCGTTATGGTCATTATGAGTTTCTGGTCATGTCGTTCGATTTAACTAATGCACCTGCAGCGTTCATGGACCTTATGAATAGAGTTGTCAAAACCTTATTTAGATATGTTTGTTATCGTCTTCATTGATGACATACTAATCTATTCAAGGAATGAAAAATATCATGTTAGTCATCTCAGAATAGTTCTTCAGAATTTGAAAGATAAGGAGTTATATGCTAAGTTCTCAAAATATGAGTTTTGGCTTGAGTCTGTGGCGTTCTTGGGCCACATAGTTCCATCGATGGAATTAGAATTGATACCCAAAAAATAGAGGCAGTGCAGATTTGGCCTAGACCCACATCTCCAACTGATATTAGGAGTTTCTTGGGCTTGGCTGGATATTATAGAAGGTTTGTAGAGGGATTCTTGTCCATTTCGTCTCATTTGACCAAATTGACTCAGGCAACAGTTAAGTTTCAATGGTCTGAAGCTTGTGAGAAAAACTTTCAGGAAATGAAAAAGCGGTTAACTACTGCCCTAGTATTGACCTTACCAGAAGGTACGCAAGGTTTTGTGGTGTATTGTGATGCATCTAGAGTTGGATTAGGATGTGTCTTAATGCAGAATGGCAAAGTTATAGCTTATGCCTCCAGACAGTTGAAAGTTCATGAGAAGAACTACCCAACCCATGATATAGAATCGGCTGCTGTAGTATTTGCTTTAAAAATATGGCGCCATTACCTTTATGGTGTTCATGTAGACGTGTTCTCTGATCATAAGAGCCTTCAATATGTGTTCACT
>NW_006239752.1:54433-59640 GCF_000226075.1 Solanum tuberosum
GTAGGTTGTGTGTACTAATGGTGGATGGACTCCAAGAGAGGATCATGGAAGAGGCTTATAGCTCCAGATATTCCATTCATCCGGGTTTCACAGAGATGTATCGCGATTTGAAAGAGGTGTATTGGTGGAATATTATGAAGAATGACATTGCAGAATTTGTTGCTAAGTGCTCGAATTGCCATCAAGTTAAAGTAAAGCACCAAAGGCCCGGTGGTTTGGCTCAGAACATAGAACTTCCGAAATGGAAGTGGAAGATGATTAATATGGACTTCATCACAGTTTTACCAAGGTCTCGCAGGCAGCATGATTCTATTTGGGTGATTGTCGACAGATGACAAAATCAGCCCACTTTTTGTCGGTAAAGACTACCCATTCAGCAGAGGATTATGCCAGGTTATATATTCAGGAGGTGGTAAGACTTCATGGAGTCCTAGTCTCTATTATTTCAGATAGGGGTGCACAGTTTACTGCACAATTCTAGAAATCTTTTTAGAAGGGTTTGGGTTCAAAGGTGAACTTAAATACTGCTTTTCATCCTCAGACAGATAGGCAAGCAGAGTGCACTATTCAGACACTAGAAGATATGTTGAGGTCATGTGTGATCGATTTCAAAGGTAATTGGGATGATCATCTACCCCTTATTGAATTTGCGTACAATAATAGTTACCACTCTAGCATCCAGATGGCTCCATATGAAGCTCTTTATGGAAGAAGATGCAGATCTCGTATTGGATGGTTTTGAAGTTGGTGAAGCAGGGTTGATAGGACCAGATTTAGTCCATCAAGCTATGGAGAAGGTGAAAGTGATTCAAGAGAGGTTGAAAATGGCGTAGAGTCGTCAGAAATCCTACACTGATATTAGGAGAAGGGCGTTAGAGTTCGAAGTAGATGATTGGGTATATCTAAAAGTTTCACCCATGAAGGGTGTTATGAGGTTTAGTAAGAAGGAGAAACTTAGTCCTCGGTATATTGGGCCTTATCGAATATCCAAAAGGATGGGCAACGTAGCTTATGAGTTGGAGCTACCACAAGAGCTAGCAGTGGTTCATTCGGTGTTTCACATCTCCATGTTGAAGAAGTGCATGGGCGATCCTTCATTGATCATACCAACTGAAAATATTGGGATCAAGGATAGCTTATCTTATGAGGAGATTCATGTTTAGATTCTAGATTGCCAAGTTTGCAAGTTGAGAACAAAAGAGGTAGCATCAGTCAAAGTCCTTTGGAGGAATCAATTCGTTAAGGAAGCTACTTGGGAAGCTGAAGAGGACATGAAGAGGAGATATCCACATCTCTTTGAGTCCGGAGAAAATGCAAACCAAGGTACTAATTCTCTTCTTAATACTCTTTAAATTATGAGTGAGCATGTTGTTTGTTTGCATTTGCTTGTTGGGTGTTTGAGCTTGATGTTACCACCCTTAGCCTAGTAAGAGTAATCTCATTCGAGGAAGAATGTTCCCAAGGGGGAGATATTGTAACATCTCGCAAATTAAAGTAGCTAGGAAGAAGCTAAGAACTGGAAATAGTCATTTTTAGAAAGAATGAAAAATTTGGAAAATTGTTTAAGTTAGGAAAAGTGAGTTTTTGGTCAACTTCAAACGGCCATAACTCCTAGATCAGTATGATTTAGTTGTAATTCCAGATATTTTTGGAAATCACATGGAATGATCTTTCCAACGCCGCTGAGTTTGCGCGATTCCAAGTTCGTATGAGTGAGTTATGCCCTTTGGAAGTTAGGTTGTTGGAATAAGGAAAGGTCAATCCGAATTTTGAAGGGGTTAGTTTTGTCTTTTCCTTACCCTTTTATTTTAATTCATTTTTGGTAATTAATTAGGGGTCTAAGATGAATTAGATTAGTTTACACTTTACCAAAAGAGTTAGGGTTTTGAGAGAAGAGAAAATAAGAGGAGAAAGGAGAAGAACGTTCAAGATTCGTTTGGATCACCAAGATTAGCTTGTGGATTTTGTCGGAGGTGATCCCTACAAAGTATGTGAGATCACATAGCGTTGGGTTAATTCGCCCACGCGCCAATCATGATTTATTTAAGTGAATTTAAGTTCTTGAAAGCTTAGAAATTGAGTTCTTGAATGGGTTTGTTGAAGTTTCATTAGATTCTTGTTTCATTGAATTCGTTGAGGAGTTGTTTGATCCTAATATGTAATTTTAGGTTCGATTTTGAGTAGAATCTGATGTACTTTGAACATTTAATCGATTCTAAGTAATTGGTGAAAGAACCCCAGGGGTTTAGAGGGTTTAGAGCTGGAAAACAAAGAAGAAATTTCGTCGATCGAAATTTGGCACTCCCTCCGCGTCGCGAAAGCCATTTCCCAGATCTGGGAATTTTCGTTTCGTGTTCGCAGAGCCGTCACAGAGTTTTCTGCCTCAAAAGTCATTTTCGAAACAATTTTAAAAGCTTCTCCGCGTCGCGGACCCACCCTCAAATATTGGTTTTCGATCTTTTCTCATGTTTAGCTATCTAAAATCATTCCTAAACATCATGAGATCTTTCCAATTACAAATCACAATCCTTGAATGCATAATTCAATTCAAGGACCAGTTAAGAGTCAATTTAAGAGTAGTTAAGATCAAAGTCAAGAGTCAAGTTAAGGGAAGTCCTTTAAAATTTTCAAAAGTCTTTTATAAATGTTTTAACTTTGTTTTAAGACTTAAAGTTCAAGTTGAGTAAAGAGTAAAGTTTGAAGTCCATTTCTTCAAAAGTATATGGGGACTATGTATTCCCAAAGGGTTTAAAATGTTTTCACATTTAAACAAGAAAGGAAACCTCGATTTCCAAAGGGCTTTCGGGCTAGTATTCATAAAAGAGAAATCGTTTTCTAAATGTAGCAAGAGGGGAAACTTTGATTTCCAAGATAGCCTTTGACCTAAGTTTTTGAGCACTAATCTCAAATCACAGAAGAAGAATGTTTTAAAACATAAAGAGCCCACAACCCCCATAAACCATGTAGCCATCATGGGTAGAAAAGAGTCATACTTTTTAGATGAATCCTTTTCGCATAGACTAGTGGATCCACTTAGTAGTTCAGGTCTTATACCTGTGGCAAGGTATAGGATGCGCTGGCAGCGTGAGAAAGATTGTTATATCATCACTATAGCTCTTAAGTGATGGTTGTTGGTTAGAGAAACTCCCACAACAGTACTTTGTATTCTTATATACACCAGTTTATTTGTATTATTACATACATTTCAGAGTTTTATGTATCTTTGCATACACACAGAGGTGACATCATGTTTTAAACAACCTTTTCTTTATATTGCACTTGTTTTAAACTGCTTTATATCGAAATGAGTTCAGTTAAGTTGAGCCAGCTAAGTTCTTCAATTCATTTCAGATTCTTTTCAAGCTTAAGTTGTGTTTATCATTCCAACTCGTACATTCAATGTACTGATGCTAGTTGGCCTGCATCTTATTATGATGCAGACACAGGTAAGTAGAATCGGCATCCGACGCATTGTTGATCCAGTGAGCAATTTAGAGTCTGTTGGTGAGCCTCTTTGCATTACAGAGGACTCCTTTTCATTGTTTTCAGTTTTAGTATTAGTTCATTAGGACGTCGTGGGCTGTCCCGAGATCCATCTCAGTTGCTTAGAGGCTTCATAGAGAGATAAATAGCCAGTTAATTAATTCAGTTGTCTTTACATTTCATTTCATGTGTTAAAGACTTGAGTTTGCCTTAATGGCCAGTTGAATATTCCTTTATAACATTCTAGTTACTTCATAAATGTTTACGTGATGAGTTATGTCTTCCGCTAAGTTAGTAAACCAGGCTAAGGGTTCGCTTGAGGCCAGCAATGGTCTTTGAGTGCCAGCCACGTCCAGGGTATAGGCTTGGGGCGTGACAACAGGGCATCTTCAGGCGGCTACTGATAGACCTCTGCTGGGGGGACATTGATCGAGACCAGATTTGAGGATGAGCCAGTTCTTTTAGGCTGTCATGAATCCTCTATTTATTTAGTCCATTCTTTTCGGACTCAGACTACATAGTTAGACTTATTCATATATTTAGTTTTTGGGGTTGTACCCCCATTTTCTTATACTTGTTGATTAGTAGAATTTTGGTACAATGCCTTTCAGTTCTAGGGGTTGAACTTCTGCGATGATTATGTTAATTGTTTTGTTTAAACCTTCGGAGTTTATGGGAACTCCATATTTAGTTCGTCATTTAAACTTGCTTCCATATCTTTAAATGATTTAGTTCCTTAAAAATGTTTAGTCGGGGTGTAGTAATGGTTCTCCACCGGAGGGTTAGTGTGGGTGTCAATCACAGCGGTCTGGGTCGTGACAGACATCGACAAAATTTTAAGAGTCAATTATTTTTTCTGTTTTCAAAATATTTTAATTTATTAATTATCATAATTTATAATAATTTTTACACAATATTTAAATGTATAAAAGGCTAAGAATAATAAAACAAACAAACTAAAATGAAAAAACCACAAAAAATTATCAAACTATCTTTAAGTGCCAAAGCAAACATGTTGACTTGATGCCTGCTTTGGCACTATGATAGTATATGAACTCCCACACCTTTATAATGGGAATAAGTTCCGTTTGGATTAACTAATCTTAGGTACTTTTGATTTTTAAATAGTTTTTAGTTTTGGAGGTGTTTGAAAAAATTATAAAGTACTTTTAAGCACCCACTTTTAGACAAAAAATTTTAAAAAAATAAATCAAAAATAGGATACAATCTACTTTTACTTATAAATTACTTTTTATTAGTTTATTCAAACAGGCCCTTAGCCGTAGAGTTGCATCCAAAATGGATTCATATTAAGAGAAAGAGAGAACTACCACCAATATTAAGTTTATCGATGATTATTTAGAGACATATATTTATGATAAAATATTTATTTTAATTTACTAATTTAAGAGGCCTACAAAATTTAATTTGCGTAAACAATTTTTTTTTAAATATATAAAATATAAATGAAGTCCATAAGAAAAATATTTAGCCCTCATAAGCATATAAATGATTTCAAGCAGGCATATTAACATTCACCTACCTGCTTAGGATTATTTCCCTCAGTTAAATAGTAAACAATAAAATGTTTGAACCTCTGTTCAATTTATTTCCCTCTGTTAAATACTTAGTAAACAATAAAATGTTTGAACCTGTGTTCAATTCTTTATTAACTTCCCCACGTCTTGAGGAAGAATATATATATATATATATATATATATATA
>NW_006239752.1:59740-84091 GCF_000226075.1 Solanum tuberosum
AGGTAAAAAGTAGCTTCTAAGAACCCTAACTGAAATAGAACTCGTACGGTAGAGTCCTACAAAATTTCGATGTCTACATGATTATAAAAATGATATTCCATGTTTGAAAGAAGAAGAAAAAAACAGTAGAGACCACAGCCCGATCGAACCTACAATTTTTTTTTTCTTTTTTAATACTCAACTATAGAAGGGAACCATTACGAAAAGCAAATAATGACAATGGGTGAGAGTTTATATTAAGGTCATGAGAATTTCAAAATTGTCAATCAAACGTCCGATTAATTTTATACATGAATAACTTTTTTATATATATCTACCGAACGTTGTATTAATATACATGGATAACTCTTTTCTTATCCACCTACCAAACATCGTATTAATTATATTCATGAATAATTTGTATCCATCTATCAAACGCTGTTAAGTTATAGACTCTAATGCATGAATAAGCTAATTAAGACTTGTTTTATACCGCTACCAAACGACCCCTAAGGGTGGTAGATATCGTTTGTTGTTGATATGACAACTAAACTAATATGTATACTTCACGTCATGACTAATTAACGTAATTAGGTTATATAATGCAACAACCACATCCCGTGATTCTAAGGCTCCTGCTTATATTTCCAAGCTTTGATCATTTATAAAAATGATATTCCATGTTAAAAGAAGAAAAAAAGAAACAGTAGAGACCACAATCCGATCGAACCAATAATATTGTTTTTTTTTCTTTTTCATACTTAAACTATAGAATGGAACAGTTGCGAAAGCAAGTAATGACAATGTGGGAGAGTTTATATTAAGGTCTCAAGCTAAGTAATTAATATTGAGATTAACTTCTCTCCACTAAGCGTGCACAACAAAATTACACTTCATATTTAGAAATACTATTTTTTAAAATTTGATTATTATATCTTTACATTTAAAGATTATTGATTTTTCAGCTTCTCTTTTTCTTTATATTTTTTATTTTTTAAAACAAGTTTTACCGATCTAAGATTTATTTTTTGAAAGAACGTTCAAATATTTTTGAGACAATCGATTTTGAGTATTATTTAAATAAATTGGAGTACATATAATAGTATATGAATCAAATTTTGTTTTAAATTATTTTTTGTATTGTTGATTGAATGAAGTAAGAAGAGAAAATATAGTCTGAAGCAATAGAGGCACCAATCCAAAAACTTTTTCATGTTGCGAAGAACACTTAATAAGTTATGATTAATTATTTTCTAGATTTTAAAAAGAAAAAAAAGAGTAAAAAGTTATTGCTTTAATGGTGTTGCTGAAGAACGAGGTGAAAATAACGAGGGCAAGAAAGTGGTGAAAGAATCCTTCTTATTTTCGACAACCAAATAAGAATCCTAAACAAACTCCTATAATTAATTTAGAGTTTAAGTTACCATATAATACTTTTTTATTATTATTATTTAAATATTAATAATATGTGAACATATTAAAGGAAATAAGTATTTCTAAAAATGAACTGACAGTGTAATTTTGTTGTCCACTGTCAGTGAAGAGAAGTTAATCTTCTCTTTGTCTCAATTTATGTGACCTTTTCAAAATTTTGAGATTCAAACTTTTGAACTTTGACCATAAATCCAAAAATAAAAACTTAAATATTTTTGAAATAAAATTTTTATGTTTGAAAACTACATAATTGAAGTACAGTATCTAGATCAAGTTTGTCTTGACATACAGTTATTATGTTCATACAGTTCAAAATTTGAGTTCTCAGATAAACGCATAGGGTATATATATATATATTAATATATATATATATACCCTATGTATATATATATATATATATATATATATAGGTGAAAGTCTGGGTTGATGGCTTTAAATTTAAGTACATTCTGTAGAGATGACTTTGATCACTGGAATTTCTAATTAAATACTAGTGGAGACTAAAAAGCCATTTAGTATTTAGCAACAGCCATGGAGATAGCATATATGCAGGCTGTAATCAGCTAATTAAGGTACTAACTACTAAGTAATAATTAAATCAAATCCTTAACATTTTCAACAACACGCAAGCCATGCACTACCAATATTCAAGGAGACAAAAGTTTTCAATAATTGAATACTTAATATTAGTCCTGAATATATATTGTATGCTTACGTACAATTCAACCATCATCTTCAGAATTATAAACTCCTTTTCTCATTAATTCGTACTCACCTTAATTATCGACATGGCTTTGAAAAATCAGGCCTCAATTACCCTTTTCTTATCACTCAATCTCCTATTCTTTGCTCTTGTAACTGGAACAGATAATTGTGGCACTTGTGGAAATGGTGGTGGTGGGGGAGGACAAGGGAAGTGTCCAATTGATGCTTTGAAACTTGGGGTATGTGCTAATGTACTTAATTTGGTGAATGTAGTAGTCGGGTCTCCACCAACTTTGCCATGCTGCAGTTTGATCCAGGGACTGGTGGACCTAGAGGCCGCGGTTTGCTTGTGCACAGCCATAAGAGCAAATGTGTTGGGAATAAATTTGAATATACCACTCTCTCTAAGCCTCGTACTCAACAACTGTGGAAGGAATCCTCCTACTGGCTTCACTTGTTGAGCAGCACATGATTGATATATCTATTTAGCTTTTATCAAATTTCTCATCTTGTTAGTGTGATCATATATGCTTGCCAATGTCGCGGCTTTTTTCAGTTAATTTTCCTTTGTGTTTGTGGAATTTTGGACGAACTCTCGTTCAGTTCAGAATAAGTGAGCTTTGCATATATAAATGCAGCTTCATCACTTCAGTTTACATAGTTCTGTTATGTGGTCAACACACAACAGTCTTAAGTCTTTATGTTTTTGGACGTGTTTACTTTACAAATGTTTCAATTCAATGAATCGGCTGTTTTTTATTCCCTTTGCCCTAAACAGAAATTTATTATCCTTCTGTTACAATTTTACATCACATTTTCATTTTTTGAGATTTAACATATTCCCTTTCCCTTAAGCAAAAATTTTATAATTACAATCAACCCTTGTCTTGTTTGAAAATTGTATTACTGATATAATTAAGATAGAGATAATGCATAAGTATCCCTCTAAACTATGAACGGAATTTCAGCGATCACCGGTTAAGTTAAGGTGTGTCATTAGGAATTCAGTCATAATTTAAGAAGGTATTTATGTATTATTCCATATATATATACACTAACATTTGACATTTAGATACTATCATTTTGCTCGTTACAAATAAAAGAACGCTATATATTAGTTTAATGATTTTAGGTACCAAGAATAAGGAATGTATTCATTAACTAATTTAACCAACAACAAAAAAACCAAACAAATAGAAGAGTGTTTCAAGCATTGGATCTCCTGTCTCCTATCAATTAAGAGGGGTCATGGAAAAAACAGGTTCAAAGTCACGATCAATTCCTTTTTCAAATCCTGTGGCAGCTACACGAGCACAATATCGACAACAAACCCTAACCATTACCAAAAAATGTCTAAAAAGAGACGGCCAAAAGCAATAGAGTGTGTTATTTTTTAAACATATAATAAACGACGTGAAAGCAATGCAATCACTTTCGTCGCAAACTGCCTCTTAGATTTTTCATTTGCGATGGACGGCGTCTCTTTGGAACAACAGACAAGATCCTTTTTCTTCCCATATTTTTTTTTAAAAAAATTCAACAAAAGCGACAAACGGCGTCACAATATTTGAATTAAAAAAAGTGACGGACAACGTCACTTTTCTAAAAAAATTATTAAAGAAATTTCTCGAAAAACAAAGGACAAAAGGAACCTTGTCCAGGGGCAAAGCTACACTGTAGTAAGAGTGTCCAAGCGGACACACTTCATCGAAAAATTACATTGTATATATAAGTAAAATGATACTTTAAATAATTAAATAAGACATTTTGGACACCCTTGAAACAACAAAGTGTGGTGTAACTCAGTGGTTCCAAATGCCTACAACCACACTTTTTTTTACAATTTTTAAAAGAGTTCCAAATTAATATCTAAATCATAATTATTAAATCTGTTATTTTAAAACTTACAACTTAAAAAATTTAAGCAGAAAACATATAAGGTTAGTAGCCAATTGGATTTTTAATTGGTTAGACTTTTGACATTTTCCTTTCTTTTTTTGAATTAAAATTTTAAATAAAATTTAGAAGTAATTATTTAATTTAAAGTTAATAAGCTATTATAAGTGAAAAAAGTTTCATATAATAATTTCTTTTTTAAAAAACTCATTTGATTCTACTCTCTATTTGTCATGTCTGGTTGTTAATGTTATCGTCATCAGAGGTTGGTGAAAGTTTGAAGCAAGTCATTCATTCTAAGCGCTTGAATTTTCTCTTTTTCCTTTATTTTTGTCATTTCATTACCTATTAAATTAAATATGAACATTAAAGCTAAAATATTACGTAATTTGATTTTAAAGTTTTTGTTACATTTATCAACTAAAAAAGTTAATTATTAGTGTTGCATTGTTTGATTTACAAAATTTTAGTGCACCCTTTAGTAAAAAAAAAAATACCTATGTATGATTGTTCATTTTTGAACACCTTTCATGAAATAATATATATATACACTGCTAAGAGTTGATTGATTAGTGAAGTTGATAAGTTAGTTATTACTGTGCTGAGTAAGTTAACTAGATGCCAGCTTCCCATTGGTTCATTAGCACGGTTAGTTAGTTCCCGCCAATGCAGTTGTGTATATATATACTTGGGCATTGTAAACTGGATCTGATTCATTCACTATGATAGATATGAATAAGATTATTATATTCATGTAACAACATTTTTCTTCCATTCTCCTAGAGTAATTAGGTTTACTCATTCGATCAATAAGTTTGTTATGGTATTCGAGTAGGAATGCAATTTCTGAAGAATTCCTATCTTGTTTTGATCAGGGAATTTGCAGATCTGAGGAGGTGACAATGACAGGCAAAATCGACCATACTTATCTCTATATCTATCATCTTCTTATGTGCCAGGTGCAGTTCAAATTGGAATTCAACTCGCAGGAATGGAAAATTACACTTTGTGGAGCAAGGCGATGAAATTGACCTTGTTAACGAAGAACAAATTGGGATTTGTTGATGGCAGCATCATGCGTGAAGATTACACAGTTGATTCTGAGAAGAAACAGTGGGATCGATGTAATGCGATAGTGCATTCATGGCTTATAAGCAATGTGAGAAAGGAATTGATGAGTGGAGTTCTATTTTGTTCTAATGCAACACTGGTCTGGAGTGATCTGAAAGAACGTTTTGACAAGGTGGATATGTCTAGAATCTTCCACTTAAACAAATCGATTGTTACACATACTCAAGGTACTTCCCTATCTCAGTTTATTAGGAGTACTTGAAGTTGAAGGATCTCTAGGATAAATTTGACTCGATTGTTCCCCCTTTCTTTTGTAATTGTGAAAGATCTAAAGAGTATATTGATAGTGTGTTTAGGCAGAAGCTTCTACAATTTTTGATGGACCTGAATGACAATTATAGTCATGCTAGAAGTCAGATTCTTATTATGAATACACCACATATTGTTAATCAGTGCTATGATATGATGATTTAAGATGAAAGTCAATGTGAATTAAGTAAAAGAGCACTATACCTTAGGGGGACAAATAGATCCTGCTGCATCGTTCACTAGTAGATCTGGAGGAAATAGTTTTGGAAGCCAAGGTCCTCGAGGTCAGGTTAATGTGAAATTTCATAAACCATATAGGGTGGATATTTTTACTGTGATCACTGTGAGATGAAGGGCCACAGTCGATCTGATTGCAGCAAACTAAAATATTGCACTCATTGTTACAAACATGGGTATTTAAAAGCCATATATGCTATCCTACCAATTATAAGGGAAAGCAACTAGCAAACATTGTGACAACTGACTGTAGTTCTCAGTTCTATAATTCAGGTGGTTCAACTTATGGTAGTGGTTTAGCTCCACCTATATCACAGATGCAACAATTCAGTAGTGGTAGTTCACATCAGATGCCACAACAATATGACATTAATTCAGGTTTTGGAGGTGGTTGAGTTCCACAATTTACACCTAATCAATACCATCAAATTCTACAGATGATGAACAAGCCATTAATTCCTGAAGGAAATACAACACCTACCAACAACAATGCCCATACAACATGTATTTTTGCAGGATATTCACAGTTCACTCCTTTAACCTCTAGCTTTAATTGGATTGCTGAGAGTGGAGCAACTGATCATTTGGTGGGAACTAAAAGTTTACTAAATCATGGATCAACAGTGAATAGTTCAGGACAGGTTCAACTTTCAAAGGGTGATTCAACTAAAGTCACACACTCAGGTTGTTCTCAACTTCATGGAGGTGATGTAGTCGTTAAGAATGTTTTGTGTGTGCCAGAATTTAACTTTAGCCTTCTTTCAGTGGCTAAACTAACTAGGCAATTGAATTGTTGTGCTATTTTTTTTAATCTTGATTTCTTTCTTTTCCAGGATCTTTTCACTGGGAGAGTGAAGGAGATTGATGAGAAAGATGGTGATAGACAATGGACAGCGTAGGAATTTTGCAGCAATAAAGGACTCTGTTGAAAGTGAAGTTTGGCATAGGAGGCTAGGTCATATACCTATAAGTGTTATAAAAAAATATAGATATATTTGCTAATAAAAAGAATTTTCTATTGCAATGTTGTAGTATTTTTCCATTACCCAGACAATTCTGATTACCCTATCCTACTAGTAATACTAGGAGCTCACAATGTTTTGATTTAGTTCACATAGATGTATGGGTACCCTACAAGTTTACAACTCATAATAAAATGAAGTTCTTCCTTACTTTGGTTGATTACTACTCTAGATGGACGTGGATATATCTTATGCATCTTAAGTCTGATGTTTCTACTATATTGAAACAATTTCTTGCTATGGTTCAGACTCGATACATTGTTTAAGTTAATTCTTTTAGATGGTGGAGATTTTTTTAATGACCAAGTGAGTGAATTGTTTAAATCTCAAGGTATTATACATCAGAGTTCTTGTCCACATACACCTCAACAAAATGGTGTAAAGGAAAGAAAACACAGACATATAATGGAGACAACAAGAGCTATCAAATTTCAAGGCCACATTCCAATAAAGTTTTGGGGAGAGTGTGTCTTATCTGCAGTCCATATTATTAACATAATTTCATCCATTGTGTTGAATAACAAGTCTCTTTTTGTAATGATGTTTAGAAAACAATCAGATTTGTCTTATATGAGAATCATTGGATGTTTGTGTCATGCAACCAAGTTGTTGAGGACTGATAAGTTTGGTCCTAGAACCATCAGATCATTCCTTATGGGTTATGGCACCACACAAAAAGGACACAAACTCTATGATCTGCAAAATAATGTCTTCTTTATCAATAGGGATGTTGTTTTTGATAAATCCATTTTTCCTCTTCAGACTCATACTACTGATGATATGCAGGATATTGTATCACTTGATGAGTCTCGGGTTTCAGTTTTAACAGTCAGACCTAATGGCCTTGACTATATGGATGACCTTACTGATACTAGTGGGCACTTTTGATCATGATCTTGAGGATGACCATCTGCAGGACCAACCAGATGCAAGTCCCCAGCCAATTGTTGAAGAACCTGCTATGAGCTCCATTTTAGAAAGAAGACAATCCACTAGAACTTTCGGACCTCCACTTTGGCAAAAGGATTTTGTAACTACATACAAGTATAGATCAAAGTCTCATTACTTATACCCTTGCAGATGGTATTGATTACAGTAGTTTGTCTCATTCCTATCAATGTTGTATTGCTAACCTTTCAGCAGACACTGAGCCCAAATTTTATCAATAAGCTTCCAAGGACAAGAGATGGGTAAAAACCATGGAGGAAGAAATAGAAGCATTGAAAGGCAATAAAACGTAGGAGATAATATATTTACCTGTTGGTAAAAAGGCTATAGGCTGCAAGTAGGTGTACAAAATTAAATACAAGGCAACTGGTGAAGTTGAAAGGTTTATGCCAAACTAGTAGCCAAGGGCTGCAGTCAGCAGGAAGGCTTAGATTACCAAAAGATATTTTCTCTCCAGTTGTTAAAATGGTCACAGTAAGGATAATGCTCACTCTAGATGCAACTAAGGGGTGGGATATCCAACAAATGAATGCCTATAATGTTCTTTTTGCAAAGTGATTTAGTAAAGGAAGTGTATATGCAGATGCCTCAAGGTTTCACTCATACACATGCTGGGGTTCAACCTATATGCAAGCTGCTTAAGTTATTGTATGGACTTAAGCAAGCTTCAAGGCAATGGAATGTGAAATTGACTCAGACACGGTTGGTTGCTTGATTTCGGCAAAGTCACTTGGATTATTCTTTGTTGATAAAGAAGTCAGATGATTTGTTGGCTACTGGTAGTAGCTTGAGACTGATCAATAACACCAAGCAAGTTTTGAAGGACAAATTCAAAATCAAAGACCTAGGACCATTAAGATATTTCCTAGGAATAGAATTTGCCAGAAACACTGAAGGAATTATCATGCACCAGAAGAAATATTCACTAGAAATCATTGCAGACTTGGGGTTAGGAGGATCTAAACCTATTGCCTCACCTGTTGAGATGAATGGAAAACTAACTATTGTGGTCTTTGACAACTGACAAGTACGTAGGAGTTACCTCTGATACTTTATTACCAAATATTGGTGAATATCAAAGGTTGGTCGGGAGATTGATTTACCTGACCATTACTAGACCTGACTTGTCCTATGTTGTTCAAACTTAAGTCAATTCATGAATGCACCAAAGAGATCCCATATGGATGTTGCTATTAGAGTTGTCAAGTATATCAAACAGTATCTGCTCAACCTTCTGGTTCTTTATAAGCATTTTATGGTGTTGATTGGGAATCTAGCCTTGATACTAGGTGGTTCATCCCTGGGTACATGATTAAATTTGGAGACTATACTTTCTTGGGTGGTTTACGGTGTGGTGGGTCGTAATCCATCTTTATAATGTCTCTATATAAATTCTGCTTATTTCCACTCTTGGAAGCCACATGCATTTCATGAGTTGTTGACCATCTTGCACCCTACAAAATCAGTGCTAAAATAAAGCTCCTCTAATACAGCCTGCTGCATGTGCATAATTTTGCAAATAAATAATGTTCATACCATAATATAAATAAATAATCCATATATAGCTAGCTAGTTTCAAATAGATGGATGGCTGGGAAAGTAAATGATGATCGAGGATGACAAAAGGTAAGAAAAAAGAGAGATAAGATGGAGATGAAAACAAAAGGGGCATCATGATTGATATTAGTCTTTTTCAAAGGGTTGGTTCATGAGAAGATATGCCTAAAAGTTGTAGTAACAAATTTATAATGGAGGAGAAATACACACTGGGTATGGTGAAAATCATGTTGAGTGCACGATTCGAATTTAATCAAGGATTATGAAGTGTAAGCCATTTAAGCTTTACAATAATATATGCAATAAAAGTAATATGAAAATAATATACTTTACTTGTCGATAGTTTCTCTAACCGACAACCATTACCATGAGCCATTTCTTTACAAAGAATGGAGTCATTTCTTTACTGAAGTACTTTTCAAGAACACAAATCATACTTGCTTTTAAAACGTATACTTATGGACTTCTCTTTCAAGCCCAAGATCGATATGCATAACAATTGAAAGCTGTATATTTTCCGAAAATAGAACCCTTAAAATTTTCATGTAAACTCAACTTTAATTTTGAAGGGAAAAGGGTCTAGTGGACCATTGTACTTGTATATGTTTGTATTGTGAACCTTTCTACTTGCCCCTTTGTCATTTGAACCCCTGAACCTACTGAAACACAATGTTTTAAACACTATTTTTGACTTGGCATCCTATATGGCACCTAATACCAAAGAGCGTGTGACACACACCTTTTAGGAGCGTGAGACCCTTGGAAAAGGGTCTAACAATCATATTAGGGCTTTATTAAGCCATCATCTTCCAATTTGGATCTAACACCATTGTTGGAAAAAAATTGAGGTTTTCTTGGCCTTTTTTTAAATCTTCTCCCCCCAAATTTCTTCTCTAATGTTTATTGTCATTATACTGCTCTCTTTATTATGAAACACACAATGGAAGGCAAACGCTACTACCAAAACATCTTACACTAACATTAAGCACAAAACAAAGCAAAATTTTCAAAAAATTTCAACAAAATCATGTAATCGACCGAAATCCAAAACTAAACAAAGACACAAATAGAAGATCAAATCTAGACTAAACAACAAATAAATTCAAAAATTAATTGAAAAACCTACCTAGATAAGTTGAAAATAAAAATAAAAATAAAAACAGCCAAAAAATCTCAAATAATTTTCGATATTGACCTCCTGTTTCAATCATCCACCACTCCAATAACCCCCCATTTTAGTTCCAAACCAAACACAAACTTACTGCCTTCCTTTCGTCTTCCTCACCCTCTCCGACCAAACCACCTTCATTCTCACAGTCTCTGACAAGCTTCAACCAGCAACTATAAGCGAGAACCCACAACAACAACAAAAATCCCAAACCAACTCCGCCAATAAGCCTCGGCCTTGCCAATGCCGCCAGCCCCGAGATCCGACGAGATTGTGAACAACTAGAAACATTCAGATCACCCAATAGACCCCTACTCTTCCTTAGCGTCACCAGTCACCACCAAAATCCCAATTCAACAAAATCAAAAATCAACTCCAAACTCCGAAGAGATTTTGAACAATCAGAACTCGTGCCAACATTTTTTACTTCAGCGGAAAGAGAATAATAAGTAGGAAAAGGAAAAGTTAAGGAAGATGAGAAAAAGGGATAAAGTGAGATTGTGGAGATTGGAAAGAAAAGTGTAGCTACAATAATCAAATATAATAAAAGGAAAAATGACATGGAGTGACTATATATATGTGTGCCATTTTATAATCATACGGGTTATTTTATAATTATTTTAAAAATTATGTGTCAGGCGTTTGTGATACACACAGTTGAGTACTAAAAAATGTGTTTAAAATGTTGTGTTTTGATGAGTTCAGAGGTTCAATTGACAAAGGGGTAAGTAGAAGGATTCACAATATATACTCATACAAGTACAAGGGTCCACTAGACCCTTTTGCCAATTTTGAATGCACACTAACCCAATAAGTTCCTTGACTAGGTAAAAAACATGTTATCATCTGATAACACATAATTTTGAAATAACAAGTTTCGAATAACTAATCGTGAATAATTAATCATGAGATAATGTGTTCTCAATCAAATGGGCCTTAATTAAGAGTCCACGATTTCCATTTACGTTAAACTTCTAACAACAAAATTTTCATTTGTAAAGTAGAAATTACTAATATATATACTCTACCATCTTTTGAATTTTAGATGGTATATTGAATTATTTTTTTCTTTTTTAAGATGCAGTGTCATGATCCGATTCTACACCCTGAACGTGGCCGACATTCGAGAACTACTAATGGTCCCCAAGCAAACCCTCATCCTGGTTGACTACAAGTAGAAAAATAACTCAAGCAATAGTAGGCTTAAAACAAAATTAAATCCATTAAACTCAAATACTCAACTCATAAAGTCTGGAAAATACCCAATATCATTGCTTATAGTTTGTAAAAAAACTCAAAAGAAAGTAAATACTGAGAGACACCTCAGCTTTGTCTATCTTTAAAGCCACTACTGTACAAAGATGAGTGTCTGGACAAGACTCATGACTCCTCAAGAGAACTACTACCAACAACTCATAAAACTGTAGGCCTTCGGAAGTAAGGAGGTCTCACTCAAAAACCGACGAGCGTGTAACATTCCAAAAATTTCCAAGCTAAGACTCGAGCCATTATTTATGGTGAATAAGATTTGTACAGAGTGATTTTAGATTTTTCTTAAATTTTAAGGTCACTAAAATTCCCAAGCATAAAGTCGAGTTGAAAACTTTCCTTCCAATTGAGTTTCACTATGAGATTTTTCTTTGGTTAACTTCTAACGATAACATCTTTCAGCACATAAAGAATTAGGTGGCCCATAAGCTATCAAAATGAAGGTCTTTGAATCCTCTTTCCAACGCCGTCAAGTTTTCTAAATTCCGAACTCTGAGTAAAAATTTATGTTCATTAGAGTGAAGCCTCTCGATATAAGGCTTTCCATCCGTTTTAGGAAAGGGTATTTTGGTTTTTTCCTTTTCCCCACTTGTCTTAACACATTTTTCCTGATCCAATTAAGGGTCTAATCAAATTATAAAATACCCATTCACGTTCAAAACACTTACGGTTTTTATAGCGAGGTTTCAAGAGGAGAAAAGTGAGGTTTTCAAGTATTCTTCAAGATTCGTTGATTTTTGCCAAGAACATGGTTCTTTCCAGATATGTGAGGTTTCCCATAGTGACGGAGTTGTTCGTCCTCATGCCAATCATGTAGTTCTTCTATTAATTCATTCATAAAATCGTTTATGTGAAGATTCTTGAGTAGTTCTTGAGTGTTGACCCCAATCTTTATCAATGGAGATTTTGAGTTCTTGAAGTGAGGGTCTTGCAAATGAGTGGTGTTTCTTGATAGATTTTGAGTGAGATCTTGATAATTATAAAACATGATTAGTATGACAATTGAGTATGCCATCAATGTTTAATCAGTATGGTATCTAGATATGTCAGTAATGTTTATGCAGTATGACTTCCCGACTCATCAATGATCATATTACAATATGATTTCGACATATTTTTGAGAAAGAGTTTTCATGTATGAATTGAGTAAGAGTATAAGGGAACTAAGTATTCCCAAAGGTGTCAGTTTTTACATTGATAAAAGAGAAACTTTGATTTCTAAATGAGTTATGAGTTCAAAGATATTTCAAGAGCAGTTACCTCTTTTAAGAGAATAGTTTGAGAAATTATCTCAAACTAGAGGAAGAGTATGTTGTTAAACAATGAGCATGAGTATATATATTATTGGGAGTAGTATTAAGCACTGATATAGGGATGATTTGGGCACTGGTGACTAGTTGAAGGTGTGCTCATTCCCTGAGAAAGGAAAGAGATAGTTATCAAACTGATTCCAGATCTGATATCTTCTTTGATCAATTTTATGATGTTCTGGTCCATGATGATTATTCTGTTAAGGGAATAAATATCTCCAATATTTCTAACTACCAAAATATTTCAGAAAACTCACATTCCTCATAAACCATGTATGCGAACATGGGTACAAGATCATACTTATTAGATGAATCCTAAGTGCCTTCAGGCAGAGCTTAGTGGATCTACTTAGTTGAGGAGTTCTATACCCCGCAAGGTATAAGACAGTTCTGGCACCATGAGCGAGACGTTGTATCATCACGTAACTTATAGTGATGGTTGTTGGATATAAAATCTCCCAAATAAAAGAAAAGAGTATTTTATTATATTTTTATACATCATTGAGTTTTATCCCCTGCTTTATAATATTTTTAATATTGCATCTTTCATGGTTGCTTTGTATTGAGTTGAGTTGAGGTGAGTATTTCTTCCATCCTTGTCAGTTCAGTTAGTTATTGCTTTCAGTCATTCAAGCCAGATAATGGTTTACTCTAACCTTATAACATACTCGTACATTCAATGTACTGATGTCATTCAATATGCATTATTTTATGATGCAAATACAGGTGTTCAGGATCATCAACATGCATTTCGTTGAGGTCATGTGACATTCTAGTCAACTTTGGTGAGCCTTCTTATATTTCAGAGGACTTCACCTTCACCTTACACTTAGTAGTTTAGAGATGTCGTAGGTCTTGTCTTGATATCCTTCTGTAATAGTAAAGGCTTCATAAATAGATAAAATTGAGGAGTTTTTCAGTATTTACTTTCTTTTGAGTTGTTTTACAAAGTATGAGTATATCTATTGAGTACTATTCATACTTTTTTTTGTTATGTATTTGAGTTCAATGAGTTTAATTTAGTTTTAAGCTTATGTATGCTTGAGTTAGTCTTTCGCTTGTAGTCAGCCAGGATGACGGTTCGCTTGGGGACCATCAATGGTTCTCGAGTGCCGGCAACGTCCAGGGTGTAGACTTGGGTCATGAAAAACTTGGTATTAGAGCACATAGTTCAAGTGTCCTAGGGTTTCTATGAAGCCGTGTCAGTAGGATCTTATTTATGGTTGTTAGGGCCCCATATCTATAAATGACGAACTACAGACATTTATGAAAAGTTTCCCTTCTTTCATACTCTAAATCGTACAATAGAGATGTGTCATAAGAAACTAATTCAAACTTGTGTGTTTCTCATATTTATTCGACTACCCCTCATAGCTAAAGTGGTTGAAAAGAAAAGCCAGATCCTTATCAGATCCTTATCAATGAGTTACTCTCGGCAAAAGTCTTGAAAAAGTCATGAGATTGCAGATGTGCTAGAGAGAAGCCTGTGAGTGAGCTTAAGAGTTGAAATTCGAAATAATGCACTCTTATTCATATGAATCATGTGTTCGAGCTAAATGAGAGATGTATTTCGAGACTCGTTTCCCTAAACCTTGTTTCAGTTGAGACCTTTATGGGGAAGTGTGTTTTAGAGCTTGGGTAGTGTTTTCACCTGAAAAGGTAGTATGAGTTATGATGTTATAAGCAGTAGTAAAAGTGTCTAGAGTTAAAAGAATGCAGATAGAGCTTCAGTAATCTAAGAAAGAGAGATAATGATAAGGCAAATTATGTTCTTGTATTCATGCACCTAGTAAGTTATTAATTAGGAGTTTTTCCTTATGGGTAGACTAAGAAGAGATGAGTTTGTGTAGATTTCATTATAGGAGGTTGAGTAAGAGTTACTATAGAGGACTTAATGATGAGGTTTCAATGTGTTAGTAACGACCAAGTGTAAGTGTTGAATAGAAGAGTAGATTATTAATGAGGTGATAGATCTAAGCCAGACTTATGATTTTTGAGAGATCCCATGATATTCAAAGGGTTATATAACTAATTAGGAAATGATGTATAGTGAATGAGTAAATAGTACTTAAGTCGTGAAATTGAATGTCGATAATTCGTAAGTATGTAGACAGAGAGATAAAGATTGACTACTCATCATGAGGTCTTAGTGGGCGAGTGTTTCTTAATTTCATCCACTAGTTGTAAGTTAGTATAGTATGTGAGCAATCTTATTGATAATTTTGTTTAGAACTAGACACTAACTTTGAATTTGAGATGAGTGTTGTGACCAAAAGGATGGAAACATGAGAGTGATGATGTTAGTTTGAGATCTAATCAGGTAGGTTTGATATAGAGTAGATGAGGAATTAAGAGGTTAGTTACAATGAATGTGAGTGACACAAGTATGGGATTCTAACTTTGAGATAAGAGTAGTAAAGTGTAGCTAAGTCAATAGAGTAACAAGAGCATTAAGAGGTGTACCTGAGATTGTATGTAACCAGACGAGGTTCCAATTAAGTTAATTGATTTTTTATGTATGCCTAGATAACATAATTGGGCTGTCAATGTGGAATAGGCTAAAGTAAGGATTATTTTTCCCTTAAATGGTTAGATGAAGTGGCCTTATAAGCCACGGAGAAGAGGTTAATAGAAGTATCTTAGTAAGAGGTCTCAGAAGAAGTCTTTGTGCATGCTTATGGAGAGTTCAGTAACCATGAGATAAGCTTTTCTCGAGTATTAGAGTAAAGTGAATGTGGACTAGTTTAGAGATGATGAAATAGATCCATAGCTTTAAAATATCAGCTTTAGAACTAAGGGGGAGATGATAAGATGAGGAACCAAGCCAAGTGTTGAGAATCAGATAGTAATGTATTCAGAAAAAGATATAGTGATATATCGATCCATTCATACTCTAGCGTATCCCTCAAAAGTCAGTCGTTACAACATTATGTTGATGTTTCTAATATCAAAATTGTGTCTATGACCTATGCTCATACACTTCAGAGAGATTCACATCTATGCTCAGTTCACAGAATGAGGGGCAAATACTTTAGCCCATTGATCTCAATCTTACTCCATAAAGTTATGGATACCAGCCTCATGATATGAACCTATTCATATAAGCACTCATGTCTCATGGTGTGCTCAGTCTCGTAAATTCATAATTTACTCTCAATGGCTAGCAACATAATGTTATGCCATGCATATTCTTATATCATATATCTCGAATGAATCATGCTTATGATATTTTTCCCTAAAGCTTTCTCAGTTATCCTTTTTAGTAGAGAGTGGTGTTGTTAATAGTAGTGGTGTGATGATAGAGACGAGGATTGTTATTTTCTTATTGTGATAGTGTTGGTGTGTTTATTTCATCTTAGGTTATAAATGTGGAGGAAAAAAGAGATAAGGTTTTACGATGAGTAATAAGTCAATTCATGGTAACAATGTATGAAAGTTTTGTTGGTAGAAGTGACGAGAGAATGAGGAATTCTTAAAAGGAGTGGTTAGTATGAGTCCATGGAGTGGTTATAGTACTAGGCTTAAATGTGGTGTTGGTAGCGTGTGGATGAAGACATGATGCATTAGGTGGTTGTTGATTAAGACTCGAGGTTGGTTGGATGTAGTGAAAATGAGTAGTGTGTAACATCCCAAAAAATTCTAAGTTAAGACTCGAGTCATTCTTTATGGTGAATAATTTTTTTTTGAGTGATTCAAAATTGTCTTAGATGGTAAGGTCGCTAAAACTTCATAGCATAAAGTTGAGTTGGAAATTTTCCTTCCAATTAAATTTCTCTATGGGACTATTCTTTGGTCAACTTTAAATGACCATAATTTTCGGTACATAATGAGTTAGGTGGCCCATGAGCTATCAAATCAAAGATCTCTGAGTTCTCTTTTCAACGCCACTGAGTTTTCTAAATTTTGAGTTTGGATGAGAGAGATATGCATGTTTGAGTGCAACCTATCTAGTTAAGGCAATTCATCCAGTTTAAGGAGAGGTATTTTGGTCTTTTCCTTACCCCACTATTCCAGCTCATTTTTGTTGATCTTTTAGGGGTAAACTGATTAGAACCTGTTTTAGTCACTCCTAAACACATTTAGGGTTTTTGAGCGGAGTTCAAGAGGAGAAAAGAAGAGCGTTCAAGATTTCTTGCAAGCTTTGAGGATTTTAGCCACGAATTTAATTCTTTCGAGGTATGTAAGTTCTCATAGTGTTGGGTTCGTTCACCCACACGCCAATCATGTGATTTTTATCTGTAATTTAGTTTTTGAGGTTGAATGATTTGAGTTCTTAAAGAATTTCTTGAGGTTTATTCCTCATTCCTTGTTAATGGAGTTTGTTGAGTTCTTGAGGTGAGGGTTTTGAGTTTGAGGGTTGCTTTTGAGGAAATTTGAATAGATTTTCATTTACTTTTGTTGGGTTTACGAATCTAATTTTTTTTGGAAGAAATCAATCGATTCTGGGTGAATTAGGATAAAAAATCAAGAAGAAAAAATTGTCAAATTGTTTTGGATAAAGGATGGGGCAGCGCGCCGCTGTAGCGCCTTGCGCCTACAGTGCTCCCCAAACCAGCCTCAGGAAACTGAGGGCTGGCGCGGCGTGCCACTGCTGCGTCTGGGACGTCAAGCCCCTTCCGCTTCTATTCTTCATTCCATATTCGTTCTTTCAACACGTATCTTCGATCTCTTCCTAATTTTAACTATCCAAAGTACATCTAATCATCGAGAAATCATATATATCATAATCAGGATCCTTGAATTCATAATTCAAATTCGAGGCAGAGTTAAGAGTAAAGTTTGAGAAAGTCATTTTGAGTCTTTTCGAGAAGTCTTCTACAATTATTTATAACTTGTTTCAAGATTTGAGTAAATGAGTATGATGATGAGAAGAGTGTATTCTTGAGTCTATATTGTAATTGAGATCTTTGAGTCGAGTCATTCAAGCCCATAATTCCGCATAAACTCCATAAATTGAGTATCATTGAGAGGAGTAATAATGTTGAGTTATGAGTTCCGAGTTATTGAGTCCTTAACTTTTGAGTACCGAGTTCCATACTGCTATTAAGGTCCCTGAGCTGAGTCGTTCATGTCCATCATTCCACAAGAACCTTATGAGTTGAGTTATCTTAAGAAGCTTTTTAAAGCCAACACTTGAGTTCTCAAAATGAGTTTTGAGAAAAGAGTTTTCTAAGACATGATTAGTATGACAATCGAGTATGACATCAATGTATGAGCAGTATGGTATCTAGGTATACCATCAATGTTTGTGCAGTATGACTTTCAGAGTCATCAATAATCATATAAACATATGATTTTCAGAAAGAGTTTTCAAGTATAAATTGAGTAAGAGTATAAGGGGACTATGTATTCCCAGAGGTATCAATTTTTACATTAATAAAAGAGAAACTGAGATTTCTAAATGAGTTATGAGTTACAAAAGATATTTCAAGAGCAGTTACCTCTTTTAAGAGGGTAGTTTGAGCAATTATCTCAAACCAGAGGAAGACTTACGTTTTTAAACATATGATCATGATTATATATATTATTGGGAGTAGTATTGAGTACCGATATGGGGATGAGTTCAGACAACTCAAAATCCTCATAAATCATGTCTTCGAACATGGGAAAGGGTCATACTTTTTAGATGATTCCTTATTGGTTTTTAAGCATATCTTAATGGATCTACTTAGTTGAGGATGTCTTATACTTCGGCAAGGTATAAGACAGTTCTGGCAGCATGGGCGAGACGTTGTATCATCACGTAGCTTATAGTGATGGTTGTCGATTAGAGAATCTCCCAAATAAGAGTTATTATTGTATTCTTACATACAATTGAGCTATTTACATACAATTGAGTTATTATCTACTATTTTAAAAAGTTTTCCATATATTTCATCTTTTATTGTTGCTTTATCCTTGAGTTGAGTTGAGTATCTTTGAGTTAAGTACCTTTGAGTTGAGTATCCTTGAGTTGAGTTGAGTATCTTTGCGTTAAGTATCTTTAAGTTAAGTACCTTTGAGTTGAGTATTCTTGAGTTGAGTGAGATGAGACGAGGTAAGTATGTTTCCTTTTTATCAGTTCAAGCTTGTGTTTATGCTTTAGAGTTCCCCTTACATGCTCGTACATTCATTCAATGTACTAATGTCATTTGGCCTGCATCGTTTCATGATGCAGATACAGGTATTCAGGATCATCAACATGTGTTTCGTTGAGGTCATGTGATATTCCAGTCAGTTTTTGTGAGCCTTCTTATATTCTGGAGGACTTGACCTTTACCTTACAGTTAGTAGTTTTGAGATGTCGTGGGTTTTGTTCTGATATCCTTCTGTAATAGTAGAGCCTTCATAGATAGACAGAGTTTGAGGAGTTTTCTGTACTTACTTTCTTTTGAGTATTGTACAGACCTTTTAAAAGGTTGAGTATTTGAGTTCAATACATTTAATTCAGTTTTAAGCTTATGTATGCTTGAGTTAGTCTTCTGCTTGTAGTCAACCAGGATGAGGGTTCCCTTGGGACCAACAATGGTTCTCTAGTGTCGGCCATGTCCAGGGTGTAGGCTCGGGTCGTGACATAGTGTTCTTGGGATGAGATTTTCAACAGAGGTATAGAACCTGAATCTTGTGATTTAGATAAGATCACCTATGTTAAGTACTTTGTGGTTTTGAGTTAGGCTTGAATATAGTAAGAGTAATCTTTCCCATTCTCAGTCCCACTGCCATTCGAGGATGAATGATCCTAAGGGGGAGATATTATAACATCCCAAAAATTTCTAAGTTAAGACTCGAGTCATTCTTTATGGTGAATAAGATTTGTACCGAGTTATTCTAAATTTTCTTAGATGTTAAGGTCACTAAAATTCCCTAGAATAAAGTCGAGTTGAAAACTTTCCTTCCCATTGAGTTTTACTATGAGATTTTTCTAGGGTCAACTTCAAACAATCATATCTTTCAGAACATAAAGAATTAGGTGGCCCATTAGCTATTAAATCGAAGGTCTTTGAGTCCTCTTTCCAACTTCGTCATGTTTGCTAAATTCCAAACTCCGAGTAAAAAGTTATGCCTGTTTGAGTGAATTCTCTCCATTTAAGGCTTTCCATCCATTTTAGGATAGGGTATTTTGGTCTTTTCCTTTCCCCCACTTGTCTTAACACGTTTTTCCTGACCCAATTATGGTTTTAATATGATTCTAAAATACCCATTCACGTTCAAAATACTTAGGATTTTTAGAGCAAGGTTTCAAGAGGAGAAAAGCAAGGTTTTCAAGATTCGTTGATTTTCGCCAAGAACATTGTTCTTTCCAGGTATATTAGGTTTCCCATAGTGAGGGACTTGTTCTTCCTCATGCCAATTAAGTAGTTCTTCCATTAATTCATTCATGAAATCGTTTATGTGAAGATTCTTGAGTAATTCTTGAGTTTTAGCCCCATTCTTTATCAATGGAGGTTTTGAGTTCTTGAGGTGAGGGTCTTGCGAATGAGTGGTGTTTATTGATAGATTTTAAGTGAGATCTTGATAATTTTATGTTGGGTTTACGAATCAAAGAGAGTTTGGTAGAAACTAATCGATTCTAGATGAGTTAGGACCTGAAATTTAACAAAAAATTTCATCGGATTTCTGGGTTCAGGCTGGCGCTCCCATAGCGCCAGGAGGGCTGGGGCAATGCACTAGTAGTGCGCCCCAAAGTACTCCCAGTACTTTTAGGGCTGGCTTGACGCGCCACCGATACGCCAGAGTCATCTGCCTTTTTTCTTCTCCGTTCTTCATTCCATATGTGTTCCTTTGAATTGTGTCTTCATTATTTCCTTTATATTAACTATTTAAGTCTTCATTAATCATTGAAAGATCCTACATATTCTAATCATATCTCTTAAATTACATTTCAAATTGAAGAGAGATTAAGAGGAAAGTTCAAGAGGGTCCTTTGGGTCAAATTTGAGAATTCTTTTGAAATTAACCATAGACTTGAAATAAGTCTTGAGTAAAAGAGTATGAGAATGAGAAGAGCCGTATTCATGAGTCTACATTTTTATTGAGATTTTTAGTTGAGTCTTTCAGGCCCAAAATTCTGCATGAACTCCATGAATTGAGTATTCTTGAGAGGGGTAGTATCGTTGAGTTCTGAGTTCTTGAGTCCTTGAGTTATTGAGTTCTTGAGTTCTGAGTACTGAGTTTCCATATTGCTATGAAGACCCCTGAGTTGAGTCTTTCATGTCCATAATTTCCCATGAACCCAATGAATTGAATTATAAATCTTGAGAAGTTTTTTAAAGTCAATACTTGAATTTAAACTGAGTTTTTGAGGAAATAAAGATGAGTTTGGAGAAAAATAGTTTCTAAAACATGATTAGCATGACAATCGAGTATGCCATCAATGTTTAAGCAGTATGGTATCTAGATATGTCATCAATGTTTATGCAGTATGACTTCCCGAGTCATCAATGATCATATTACAATATGATTTTGACATATTTTTGAGAAATAGTTTTCATGTATGAATTAAGTAAGAGTATTAAGGGAAATAAGTATTCTCAAAGGTATCAGTTTTTACATTGATAAAAGAGAAACATTGATTTCTAAATGAGTTATGAGTTCAAAGATATTTCAAGAGAAGTTACCTCTTTTAAGACGATAGTTTGAGCAATTATCTCAAACTAGAGGAAGAGTGTGTTGTTAAACATTGAGCATGAGTATATATTATTGGGAGTAGTATTGAGCATCGATATGAGAATGAGTTCAGACAACTCACATTTCTCATATACCATGTATGCCAACATGGGTATATGATCATACTTTTTAGATGAATCCTGAGTGCCTTCGGCAGAACTTAGTGGATCCACTTAGTTGAAGAGTTCTTTACCCCGGCAAGGTGTAGAACAGTTCTAGAAGTGTAGGCGAGACGTTGAATGATTACATAGCTCATAGTGATGGTTGTCAGTTGGAGAATCTCCCAAATAAGAGTAAAGAGTATTTTATTGTATTTTTATACAACATTGAGTTTTATCTCCTGTTTTCTAATGTTTTAAATATTGCATCTTTCATGGTTGCTTTGTATTGAGTTGAGTATTTCTTCCAACTTTGTCAGTTCAGTTAGTTATTGTTTTCAGTCATTCAAACAAGATAATTATTTACTCTAACCTTATCACATACTCATACATTCAATGTACTGATGTCATTCGACCAACATCATTTTATTATGCAGATACATGTGTTCAGAATCATCAACAGGCGTTTCGTTGAGGTCATGTGACATTCCAGTCAACTTTAGTGAGCCTTCTTATATCTCGAAGGACTTAACCTTCATCTTACAGTTAGTAGTTTAGAGATGTCGTGGGTCTTTTCCTGATATCCTTTTATAATAGTAGAGGCTTCATAGATAGACATAATTGAGGAGTTTTTCAGTATTTACCTTATTTTGAGTTGTTTTTACAAACTATGAGTATATCTATTTAGTATTTTTCAGACTTTTTTATTGAGTATTAGAGTTCAATGAGTTTAATTTAGTTTTAAGCTTATGTATGCTTAAGTTAGTCTTCCGCTAGTAGTCAGCCAGGATGAGGGTTCGCTTGGGGACCAACAATGGTTCTCGAGTGTCGGCCACGTCTAGGGTGTAGACTCAGGTCGTGACAGAGCGGATAAAGTGATCTCAACGGACTCTTGTTGAGAGTCCTAAGAACCTGTATGTGCATCATTAAAAGATACAGGTCGAATGACATCAGTACATTGAATGTACGAGTATAAAATGTAGATAAATGACAAATAACTGAATGAAAAGTGTAACACCCCGTATCCTAGAACTACCAAAATGCAGAATTCAGAAGTTGTAGGTGCAACCCACGATTACCACCCACAGATCGTAAATTGTCCCACGGTCCGTCCTAGATGGTCTGTGGTTCACCACCTACAGCCCCTCCTAGAAAAGGCCCAAAAAATTATTCTAAGTCCAGACCTACGCCAGGACCAACGGACCGTAGGTCAGACCACGGTCTGTGGTCCAGAGCTTTAGGTCAAACCCTCGGACAAAAGTTTCCAAGACATGACCCATGGCCGGACCCACGGACCGTAGGTCAAGCCACGAACTATGGTCCTGGTCTGTGGATCGAGGCCCCATAATCTAGTCCCAGAACCCCGTCGACGGTTGACCAGCACAGACTGTTGATCAGTCCGTCGGTGGCTTCAACAATCTTTAAGTCAGGACTCGTTTGGTCTTTTCCTTATGCGTTGGACCCCTAAACTATGTCGTTTAGCCCCTAAACTACGTGGTTTTGTTCAGTTTTTGCCTAGTAAACTAATTAGAACTTACCCTAATCAATTATTCACCAAAACCAAGCGAAACTTAGAGCAAAATAGAGAAGAAAGTGGAGCAGCCCTAGTTCAAGAAAGCAACAGGTTTTCATCACTTTTAGCCCCGAAATCAAAAGATTTCTCGGTGGAATTCGTCACCAGGTATGTGGGATTTCACTAGTGGGTTCCTTTCACCCATTAGGTCCTTAGAATTCAGTCAGATTATTATGAATTAGCTACTTGATGTTTCTAATCAAATTATGATGATATTAGTATTGGTTTGCGTAGATTCTTTCATAAATTCAGAACCCTAGCTATGTAGTTCTTTTAGTTCATGAATTACACATGCTAGGTCAGTTATCTCAGTTATACATGCCTCATATTTGAATGTCTCATTATAAGTACATTAATGTTGCATTTTCAGTTAGCATGTCAGTATTTTGAGCTATCCAGTATTACAGAAATTTAGATCATCAATTGTTAATTTAATAATCAATTGGGAGTAGCTTAATACCGAGTGGACTAGGGTTAGTCAACCTCAAGTCCCAGAACTACTTTCCCCATAGGTTGTAAATCCATTCCGTGGGCATCAATTTAGTGATCACGCCAGTCATACCTCTATACCTCTGGCAGGGTATATTGGGTCCTCTCGATGGGGTGTATACATCGGACTCCACATTTAGCTCGTGTGGTTTTATGTCGGTTAATAGTAGCTTTCTTACAGTCAGATTGCACTGCATTGACCATCACTACAAGAAAAACAGTCTCTAAGGAAGGGAAATCTAGTCCCTAAAAATCTATATCTGGTCCTAAATGCGAAGTAGAGACCAGAAAAGGTTGGTCGCCACTCGTCGCAACCGCCTTAGTCGCAATTGGTCTTTAGCGACGAAGAGAAAATGCTGGTCGTTACAGGGCATTGGAGACGGGGAAAAATCTTCTCGTGAAATGCTTTTAGAGACAACATATCTGGTCTCAAATAGACCATAAATATCTTGGGATTTCAGGTCGTTAAATCACTTTAGCGACCATCAACAACCTGGTCCTAGAAATCGTTAGAGACGAGAACATTCTGGTGCTTGATTAGTTTAATTTAGAGACGATAATAACCTCGTCCTTGATTAGTTTTAGAGACGATAATGACCTGGTCCTTGATTAGTTTTAGAGATGAGAATGATCTGGTCCT
>NW_006239752.1:84477-87500 GCF_000226075.1 Solanum tuberosum
TGTATCTTGACTTGAAACTTCAATCTTCAAAATCTGTTGGTTCAAAATTAAAAAAAAATGATAAATAACTATTGTATACATGTAAAATTCATACTAGAATTAGGTCGATCACTCACCCCAAAAGCAGTTCAAATTTCAACAAGTGTTATCTAGAAACATCAACAAAAGCTGCAGAACATAAGAAAAAATGATCAGAAAAACATTGAGATGCATTTATCAAGAATCCAAATACTATTTTTGCATAGAGAATTTAATAAATACAGTTTGGAAATTAACTACCGATGGAAAGTTTACCTGTTTGTCTGCATGGAATGAAATCAGGGAAAAAAGAACCAAAACTCAAGGCAACTCATTTACTTGGCATAGAAGCATCCCCTTCAAATGTTCTTTCCATTTGTGGAGAATGTTAAGAGGTAAATTACCCACTAATGAAAAAACTGCCAGGTTTGGTAGTGAACCTGTTGCTTGCTCTTGTTGTATTTATCCAGGCTGGGACACTATTGAGCACACCTTCAACAATGGATATTTTGCAACTTATGTGTGGAAATACTTTGCTGCAACTACAGGAATTAGTACAGATCACACACCCCTCATTTATTTAATAAGGAGATGGTGGTCTACTAAATACAAAAATGAGGCTCATAAGTTGATTCTCCAGGCCACTCCAATATTCATTTGTTGGAACCTTTGGAAGAATAGGTGTGCTAGTAAGTATGGGGGCATACAGTCCAATGCTTCTAGAGTAATGTATGCTATTTACAAGGACAACTATAAGCTTATGACTACTGTGTTTCCTCACATCAAGTGGCCTTTCAATTGGAAAGACCTGATAATGCTAGTAGAGATGAGTGATCATGAGACCAAGGAGTTATATATGGTACTCTGGAAAAAACCTCCTGATCAATGGAGTAAACTTAACACTGATGGCAGTGCTTTGAGTAATCCAGGCAAGATAGGGGCTGGTGGTATCTTAAGAGATCATAAAGGTCAGATGATTTTAGCATTTGCCACTCCTTTGGGGGAAGACACTAATAATCAGGCTGAAATGGAAGCTGTGCTTATGACTACTGTGTTTCCTCACATCAAGTGGCCTTTCAATTGGAAAGACCTGATAATGCTAGTAGAGATGAGTGATCATGAGACCAAGGTAACTATATATGGTACTCTGGAAAAAACCTCCTGATCAATGGAGTAAACTCAACACTGATGGCAGTGCTTTGAGTAATCCAGGCAAGATAGGGGCTGGTGGTATCTTAAGAGATCATAAAGGTCAGATGATTTTAGCATTTGCCACTCCTTTGGGGGAAGACACTAATAATCAGGCTGAAATGGAGGCTGCTATATTTGGCTTGACATGGTCCTTACAGGTAGGCTACAGGAATGTCATTTTAGAGGTGGACTCCCAGCTCTTAGTGGATTGGATCATGCGCAAAACCAAGCCACCATGGAGTATTAGCAAACAAGCTCAACAACTTCAAGAACTCATCAGGCAAACAAACAACTTCAAATGCAAACATATCTACAGAGAGGCCAATTTTGCTGCAGATTCTCTTTCAAAACACAGTCATACAATTACAAGTCTCCAAATCTATTTCAATGAGCAGCAATTACCAAAGGAAGCAAGAACTTATCATCAACTGGACATGCTGGAAATGGCAAATTTCAGAAGAAGGAAGATTAAGAGAATAAAAGAACCACCTTAATGGCTCCCTGTTAGTTAGTAATTAGTTAGGTTTTTTGCCTTTTCTTTTTACTTGTAAAGGGAGAGTCTCCCTAATTTATGCTTCCTAGAATCTCTGTATTGAGAGGAGTCCTCTCTTTAGTTGCATAGAAGCTAGGTAGCATCTTTCTTGTATGGGGATGAGTTGGCTATCCTTAGTAGGAAGGTCGACTTATGTACCACCATAAGCTTGGAGGTAAGGTTTATCTCCCCCTCTATGTATTTTGCTTTGTTTATCTATAAGTAATATATTTCCTTGTTCAGAAAAAATAAAGAATGCAGCAGTGCAGATCATGGAGAAGAAAGGCACACTGGTTTGTTTACAGTTATGATAGAAACAGTGAAAAGAAGGGCACTCTATATCAGAACCTGAATTCTGTACAGAGGTTTGTTTATTGCGAGAACAGAGACCACAACGATGACCTTGAGAATCTGATTTCACTAAACTTCCTTATTTTTAATGTGTTATAAACGAGACGTTGAGACTATACCCTGCAGTACTGCTTCTTTTTCAGTGGTAGGGTTGCCTAAAACTACTGTTATTCTACTAGCTAAGGTCTTGTGGAATTTTCGAACAAGAACCTCTCTACTTAACCAGTTCTTAGAGGCTAAGTATTGTACTGGAACTCATCCAGTTGGAAATAAATGGAGATCTGGACAATTGCATATGTGGAAAAGGATGATGAAGGTTAAAAAATATTATGATCATCACATACTCTGGAAAATTGCTAAGGGAAATTGCTCTTTCTGGAGGGATAACTGGACGGGAAATGGCCCCCTCTGTAACCTCCTTAATCATCAGCAAAGCTCTAAGGATATCAAAGTCTCGGACTGCATTGAAAATGAAATATCGAATATGCCAAAACTGATGGATATAATTCCTTCTCACATTGCCGAGCACAATCAAGGAATCAAAATTCATGATGCACACAAAGACGTCTCAGTTTGGACCCTTGAAGACATGGGCAGATTTACATGTAAATCAGCTTGGAGAAGCCTAAGGAAATTTAAAACGATTTCTTTAACTTCTATGAAGAACTGGCATCCTAAACTCTCTTTTAAAGTTTCTTTTTTATTTTACGAATGTTATCAAATAGTTTACCTACTGATGATAAACTTTGCAGGTTCAAAATGCATGGCTCGTCTAGATGCCATTGTTGCAGAGTGCACAAAAATGAACACATTATTAGAGAAGGAGACATGGCAAAGGAAGTCTGGCAGTTTTTCGCAGGAAGCTGTGGTATCATCAACAAAAACACACATATCAGATCCACTTTGATTAACTTGTGGTTGCACAAATCAA
>NW_006239753.1:0-5862 GCF_000226075.1 Solanum tuberosum
GAATTTTCTTTTCCACACAATGTAGCATTTCACCCTTGGCTATATCAACCAGCAATTTTCAATCCTTATTCTTAAACATAGTGCATTTAGGATTTTCATAGGATCAAAAGACTTGGTATCAACAAACGGGTTTTGGCTTATCATGTGATTTATCAATAAACAAGGCTAAAGGCTCAATGGGGTTTCACTAGGGATAATTTAAATGGTAGACATACAAGTAGATTTAAGAATTGGTTATGTCAAAGAAACACCTCAATCACATTCCCTAAGTCATACAAGCTACTAATTCAACACACACAAGGCAAGTTCTAGATATCAAGTTAAGCAAAAACAAATCAATTCTCACCACTCATGGCATCATGACACATATAAGGATATATCAACTAACATGCCCATACAATTTGCATTATGGTATCATTACACAATTATGCCCATTTATTTTTATTTTGAGTCTAAGGACACATGCTTGTTACAAGTTTAACACTCTATTGTACTTTTCCACTTGTGACTACCCATGACGTTTGGCTGACTTTTTCGGAAATAGCTTCAAAAGATCAAGGTTGGTGCTTCAGTCTTACTCCTCTATGTGACTAATTTTCCCTTAAGACGGTCGTCATCCATCTACCATTGGGAACTGTCACTCCTAAGATGACTCTAAGACTCAATAAAACAATAAACTAATCCTATTCGGTTCAAAGGGACAATCCTCAGAAAAAGTACCGAAAACAAACGCTGAGGAACCCAAAATAAAAAATAAAAATTTAACTAAAAACTAACACTAGACTCGATAAAGCAGTAAATATCTATATACAATAGAGAATAATACCCCACCCCACACTTTAAAAATAAACACTGTCCTCAGTGCACAATTAAAACAAAGTATAAGGTTAGGAATACACCCTGGGGCCTCTAGGCCTCGTCATCACCGCCATCGAACACCATCAAGCCATTCGTCTCTTCATCCACAACATCACCTCCTCATTATCCATAGCCTCATCAGCAGTAGCTTTATCATCATCTAAAGGCTCCAAAAAGGCAGGACCAATCTTGCACAAAACCGCTGCACTCTTAGACAAAGGATAGCGTTCTGCCATTGTTTCCATCTCAGTATCAGTAACCAGACGTCCACCGATCTGCAATTGTAACTCAACCATCCCAAACATCCTAGCCATAACACTATCGTCACGGGATTGCTTCTTTGGGGCAGACAGAACCGGTCCATGAGACGAGTCAAGTGCCTTAGTCCTCGTCACATCAACTAGCTTACCGGTCAGATCCGGGTGATAAGCAACAGTCATGTTGACCGTTTCCTCTTTGATACCCTCAGCCCTCAGAAAATGGGGTGATCAACCCCCCGTAACAGAATCTCGACCTCAAATTGTTCCTAAATTTCATCATATTTTGCCTTAGGATTGCCCCCACATTAATGGGCATTCCCTTCATCAGCATATAGACTAACACCACCCTATCCCTTGTCACCTTAGTCAAATGTTTTGTAGGCAACAACACACTACACACTATCTTCAGCCACACCCGAGCAACTTGATTAAAGTTAGCAAAATGGAGGGTATTATGCCTTCCAGTATCCTTACTGCCTCCCACCTAGCAGTTGAATCCACCCTACACAAGGTATGCCGGATATCCCTATAAGGTGGTTTATCCTTCAAGCTATTAAACTCAGTAGGGTCACAATTCGGGGTTCCTAGCAACTCATTCAGAATTCGAGCAGAAAACTTGACATCTTTCCCCCTAACCGACATAGTTTTATACTTCATTTCAATAAGCTAGTTAGCATAAAATTCCCTCACTAATGCCAAATTGCAATCTCCCGGATTGTCAAATATAAACTTCATCCCTAACTTAAGCACAGTCTGATATATAACAGGAAATTGCGACAGCAATCTTACCTCATTCACAAATTCGTCGCCCATATACTTCGCCTCTTGTTGACATGCGAACCATTCCCAGCCATACCTTTGGACAACCTTTTTGCCAAATTTTTGTACCTGTTCCAGGCCACTAGAGGACCCGGACGCTTCTCCATGTCTACTCCGCTTGGAACCCGCCACTTTCTTAGCTTTTGGTGCAGTGGGTGAAGGAGAAGAAGGAAAAAGATTTTTTTTTTTGGGGAATAATGGTGTAAAAGTGAAAAAGAAGTGGGGGAGTGGAGGATATATAGTTGGTGGTGGAGAAGAAGAAAAGTTTTGGGAGTTTTAATGGAGGAATTGGGAGTTTAATGGAGGAATGAGAAGAGTTAGGGAAGAAGAATGGAGAAAAAATTGAGGGATTTGGGGGGTTGGATCGGTTAATGGGGGAAGAATTTGGTATTTGGGGGTTTTAAGGGGAGTGGGTCGGTTTGTACCGAGTCAAAACCCGGTTAAAAATTTTTCTGGGCAGTGGGGCGATGGGAAGGGCGACGCGCTTCTCAGCGCGCCTGAGAAGGCGCTCTGACATGCGACCCCGGACGCTCTAACGTTCGATGCCAGGCGCGGCGCGCCAACCAGTACATCTGGTTCTAGATTTTTTTTTTGTACAAGCTAAGTTACAAATAATGAAAATTCCTATTGAAATAAAACTAAAAGAACTTCCTAGATTCTACAAATTTACACTAAGCTAAAACAATAAAATCAAAATTTCAAACACGAACTACCTATCTATTACATATTGTTCATGGGTTGCCTCCCATGTAGCACTTGATGTAACGTCACGGCACAACGCAACTTGGATCATTCATCATTTAGCTCAAGAGTTTCCCGATCACGATCCGAATCTTCACCGAAATAGTGTTTCACCCTTTGCCCATTGACCAAGAACATAAGGCCAGTCTTATCTTTGAGTTCAACACCCTTCATGTTGTGTCATTCTGAGCACTTCGAAAGGACCACTCCACTTCGACCTTAGTTTTCTAGGGAATAACCTTAGTCTAGAGTTAAATAGTAGTACCTTATCTCCTGGATTGAAAGTACGAGCTACTATGTTCTTGTCATGCCATCACTTCGTCTTTTCTTTGTAAAGCTTGATATTCTCATATGCATGAAGCCTAAACTCCTCAAGTTCATGCAACTGATTCACTCTCTTTTTACCGACTAGCTCAGGGTCCAAGTTCAACCTCTTAATTGCCCAATAAGCTTGATGTTCTAATTCTGCCGGAAGATGACATGCTTTACCAAACACTATGTGATAGGGAGAAGTCCCTATTGGTGTCTTATACGCAGTCCTATGCCCACAACGCATCATCTAATTTCTCAGACCAATCTTTCCGTTGCGCATTCACCGTTTTCTGCAAAATTTGCTTGACCTCTTTATTCGAGACCTTCACTTGGCCATTCGTTTGAGGATAGTAAGCTGTAGCAACCTTATGACGAATATCATACTTCGCAAGAAGGTTTTTAACATGATGGTTAATGAAATTCTTACCTCCATCACTTATAATTGCCCTTGGAGTGCCAAAGCGAGTGAAGATGTGCTTCTTTATGAACTTTATCACCACCCTTGAATCATTGGAAGGAAGAGCGACCGCCTCAACCCATTTACTAACATAATCCACAGCCACAAGAATGTATTGGTTTCCACTAGATGGTGGGAATGGACTCATGAAGTCAATACCCCACACATCAAAGATTTCCACCTTCAAAATGTTACTTAGCGGCATCTCATGTCTTCTTGAAATAGTACCCAACATTTGGCATTTATCACAGCCCTTACACAAAAACAATAGAATCTTTAAATAATGAGGGCCAAAAGAAACCAGATTGTAGGACCTTATGAGCAGTGCGCTCTCCTCCATGGTGACCTTCATAAGGGCTAGCATGACAACTCTCGAGCACTTTGTGAACCTTAGACTCCGGAATGCACCTTCTCACTACCCGGTCTACACCTTACTTGAACAAGAATGGTTCATCCCAGATATAAAACTTGGCATCATGATTGAACTTTTTCTTTTGTTGGGTGGTTGCATCCGGAGGATACTCACCACTTACTATCAAATTCACAATGTCTGCATATCATGGCACTTGAGAGATATCTAATGCCATCAATTGTTCATCAGAAAACTCTTCCCGGATTTGCTCACCTTCATTCACATGTGAAAAATCCTCCAACCTAGATAAGTGATCTGCTATTTGATTCTCAGTACCTTTCCTATCTTTGATCTCAAGGTCAAATTCTTGGAGAAGCAAAATCCATCGAATCAGCCTTGGTTTGGCATCCTTCTTGTTGAATAGGTACCTAATAGCTACATGGTCAGTAAAAACAATCACTTTAGTACCTACCAAATACGATCTGAACTTGTCAAAGGCGAACACTAGAGTTAGCATTTCCTTCTCAGTCACTGTGTAATTAGCTTGTGTAGAGTCAAGGGTCTTGCTTGCTTAATAGATCGAGTGGAACACTTTATTCTTTCTTTGTCCCAACACTGCACCCACTGCTACGTCACTTGCATCACACATGAGTTCAAATGGTAATTCCCAATCAGGAGCAATTAAGATTGGAGCCTCAATTAAGTTCCTCTTCAACATCTCAAAAGCTTTCAAACACATCTCATCAAAGTCAAACTTCACCTCCTTCTCCAAAAGACTACACATAGGTCTGACAATCTTGGAAAAATCCTTGATGAATCGCTTGTAAAAACCTGCATGACCAATAAAACTACGCATACCTTTTACAGAAATGAGAGGGGGCAATTTCTCAATAACTTCTACTTTAGCCTTATCAACCTCCAAACTAGATTTAGACACCTTGTGTCCCAATACTATTCCCTCTCTTACCAAAAAATGACACTTTTCCCAGTTTAGAACTAAGTTAGTATCTTCACATCTAGCAAGTACTTTATCAAGATTTCGGAGACATACCTCAAAAGACTTCCCAAAGACAGAAAAATCATCTATGAACACCTCAACAAAGTCTTCCACCATATAATGAAAAATGGCCATCATACACCTTTGAAAAGTCGCCGGTGCATTGCAAAGTCCAAATGACATGCGCTTGAAAGCATATGTGCCATAAGGACAAGTGAACGTGGTATTTTCCTTTGAAAGCATATGTGCCATAAGGACAAGTGAACGTGGTTTTTTCCTGATCCTCGGGTGCAATCAAGATCTGGTTGTAACCGGAATATCCATCTAAGAAACAATAGTACTCATGCCCTGCTAGTCGGTCAAGCATTTGATCAATGAAGGGAACGGGGTAGTGATCTTTTCGGGTAGCATCATTTAGTTTCCGGTAATCCATGCAAATTCTCCACCCGGTCACTGTTCTAGTAGGAATCAACTCATTCTTTTCGTTCCTTATCACTGACATACCTCCCTTATTAGGAACACATTGTACTGGACTTACCCACTTACTATGTAACACCCCGTATTCGAAACAGACCAAAATACAGATTTCGAGAAGTTGCAGGTGCAACTTACAGTCACCATCCATGAACCTAGGTCAGACCACGGCCCGTGCTGGTGGTCCATGGTTCACCACTGCAACCCTTCCCCAAACCAGCTCAGAAAATTGGCTAAGTCCCGACTTACGGACAGACCCACGGTCCGTAGATCAGACCACGGTCCGTGGTCTGTGTCCGTGGATCGAGACTTCCCCTACCTAGCCTCTAACACAAACTACGGTCGACCAGCACGGACCGTCATTTGATCCACGGTCCGTAGGTCTGATCGTAGATGAGGGTCAGCAGCTAGTTAGCTGAAAATTATTGATGGGTCAACTTCAGATGGTCATAACTTTTACCACAAAATGAATTAAGTGTCCCATTACCTATGGTTAGATATATAATTGAATTATCTTTCCAACGCCACCGAGTTTGCTAAAATCCGACCTCCGGATAAAAAGTTATGCTCGTTTTAGGGAAGCCCTGTCGGC
>NW_006239753.1:7739-15247 GCF_000226075.1 Solanum tuberosum
GATTTAGTCGACGTTGATGTTGTGCTTTGGGGTTTTGATCCTCTTCCATGTAAATTTTGTGCATGCATAAAGCCGGACTAATCCCATGACTATCTGCCATCCAATTGTTTTCCTCCTCCGCTTTAAGATCCTCAATGTCGCACCAACCTGTAAATCAGACAATTATGCAGAAAGTATAACATGCAAGGTTTCATTAGTACCCAAATAAGCATACCTTAGATGAGCCGGCAGAGTTTTTAGTTCCATCGTAGGGGCTTCTTCTATTGATGGCTTTGGTGGGGGGGCCAACTCGCGATCTAGTGACTCCACTTGATTCCTACGAGTGTGTACTAGTGCTAGATTTAAGCATGATTCAATCTCTTGAGCTTCAGTGTCTCCCTCTATCTCATGACCCACTAACACTCTTTCTAAAGGATCTTCGGGCACAACTACTTGTTATTCTACTATGCGATCAACCACAGTAATAGCAGATAACTCTTCATAAATAGAAGGTAATTTTAAAGCGCGGTAAACATCAAATACCTCAACCTTATCATGTGCCCTCATGGTTAGTTGACCAGCTACTACATCAATCAATGCCTTACCCGTGGCCAAGAAAGGTCATCCCAAAATGAATGGAGCTTTAAAATTGGGTTCAAAGTCTAAGACCACAAAATCTACCAGAAAAATCAATGAACCTACTTGCACTAACACATCTTCTACCACCCCCTTTGGCCTACCAATGGATCTATCTGCAAGTTGGAGAATAACAGTGGTTCGTTTTGGACTACCTAACCCAAGCTTTTGATACAAAGATAAGGGCATCAAATTTATACTTGCCCCCAAATCACATAACCCCCGGGCATGAACACTTTACCCAATTGTAATCTGCACAGTAAAACTACCCGAATCTTTTAACTTTTTGGGCAGTCTGTTTTGGATCCTTGAGCTGCACTCCTCAGTAATTGCTATAGTTTCATATTTCGTGAGCCTCCTTTTGCTAGCCACAATGTCCTTCACGTATTTAGCATACTTCGGGATACCCTGCAATATGTCAACCAAAGGTAGATTAATGTAAACATGTTTAAGGAGAGAGAGAAACTTACCGAAGCATTCATCTTCATTCTGCTTTTTTAACCTTTGTGGAAATGCAAGTGGTAATTTCTTTTTAGGAACGGGTACCTCAACATTGGAACGTTTTACTACCTCTTCCACCTTTTTGTCTTTGTTACTTACCTCAGCGTCTCTCTTCTTTAGAGCTAGTTCCTCTAATTGCAACCCACTTCTAGTACTTACCGCATGCAATTGTTTTGGGTTGGGCTCAGTATCACTGGGCAGCCCACCTTGGGGACGCAAGTTCAAAGAATTAGCCACTTGTGCAACTTGTTTCTCTAAACTCATCTGGGACATCTGGATGTTTCTAATGTTCTCATCCTAATTATCTATTCTAGCATTTAATTTGGTCCTTATTTCAGTCATGAGCTTTTGGAGTAGTTCTTCATTGGCCATTCCCCCTTTTGGTGCACTAGGATTTGAGCCTTGGTTAGGATTGTAGTATTGTTTCCCAGCCCCTTGAGAATGGTATTGGTTAACCCCTTGTGTCTGATTTTGGTTTTGGTTACCACCCCATGAGAAGTTAGGGTGGTTCTTCCAACTAGGGTTGTAAGTACTACCATAATTTGGTTGCATTCCACCCATTTGCGCCTTACCCACATAATTTACGGAATCTGGGTTTGCCTCACATTGCTCGGTTTCATGAGTTCCACTACCACATACCTCACACCAATTTGCTGCCTGATTTACCGCGTTTACCGGTGCCTGATTTAGAATCATTTGTTTAAAATGTAAGGTCATGTTATGTTGCATTGGGTTGTAAGTACTACCATAATTTGGTTGCATTCCACCCATTTGCGCCTTACCCACATAATTTACGGAATCTGGGTTTGCCTCACATTGCTCGGTTTCATGAGTTCCACTACCACATACCTCACACCAATTTGCTGCCTGATTTACCGCGTTTACCGGTGCCTGATTTAGAATCATTTGTTTAAAATGTAAGGTCATGTTATGTTGCATTGCATCTAATTTGGCATTTATGACAGTAGCTTAGTCTACATCTAAGATCCATGCAGCCTTTCGGGTTGGGGTTTTAGACATTTCCCCTCATACCCTTGGTTCCCTTCAGAAAGTTTATCGAGTAAGGTGAAGAACTCTTCACTCGTTATGGATAGGGCCTGTCCACCTGCTGCACTATTAAGAAGAGAACGAGCATTATAGTCTAAACCTTCAAAGAAAGTGTGAGCAAGTACCTCATTGGTTTGCATGTGGTATGGGCAAGCAATCAACATTTGTTTGAAACGTGCCCATGCTTGGTACATGTCTTCCCCCTGCTTTTGAACAAAGTTTATTATCTCACCCCTCAGCTTCGCGGTTTTATTGGATGGGAAAAATCAACTCATGAACTTCTTCACTAGATCATCCCAAGTAGTGATGGAGTTTGGTGGCTCAGAGTCTAACCAACGTCTTGCAGCTCCTAACAATGAGTATGGGAACAAAGTCAACCTTACATAGTCTGATGAGACTCCAATTGTAATGTATGTGTTGGTAATTTCTATGAAAGTCCTAAGATGGATTTGAGGATCCTCATGGGGGAGACCAATGAATTGCCCATTAGTATGGAGGATTTGTACTATGCTCTGCTTTAGTTCAAATCTACCTCCCGGTGGAGGTTTCCTAATACTAGATGCCAAGTTGGCTGTGAGTGGGACTGCCACATAACGGACTGGTCTTGCAGGTACGACAGGCGGTACTCCTTGGTTATTCGGGTTCCTTGGATTATTCACGTTTTCTGGGTTATTTACATTTTCTTGATTATCATCATCAAAGTTTCCCGGAAGACCTAACCCCAATTCTCCTTGTCATCCCTGATTCATTTTTCTGCGCTGACGTAAAACTCTTTCGGGTTTGTTGTAAGGTTCGACAAGTTCTCCTTTCCGAGCCAGACTTGAAAATCAAGTGCCTGCAATAAACAAGCTAAGATTAAGTAATTAATACCTGAATATTCTAATTGTAGACTTAAGAAGATTCAATATAAATCAATTTCTAAGTCTCCGACAGTGGTGCCAAAAACTTGTTGTTCCCCAATATACACGCAAGTGTACGTGGTCCCGCAAGTAATATATATTCTTAAAGAAACGAGTTATCGTTCCCAAGGGACTTATGATCAACTTATATTCACTTACTTCTACAACTAAAAGTAAAAAAGTAACCTTTTCAAGATTTGATGATTTATTGTTTATCTACTAATAGTTATGCACTAATTGAAAATAACTAATTGTGCACAACTTTGATATAATGTTTCAACCAAGTTAAAAGTAATTCCAATTCTAGGGCTGCAACATATACTGAGTATCATGTACCATATTATTAGCTTAGAATTAATTTCAGTTGTCAAGTTACTGGTTTATAGGGTTGATGGTATGATTTGGGTTATACACCTCTTGTCGCCTACCCTAGTTAGTTATCTAACTACATCGTTGAGCGGGGATAAATAAACTAATTGGTGAGCATTTATATTTCATCCTATTTCATAACCAAGCAAGGTGTTCTTCTGGGCGTCACTCCTGAACACTAATCACCTCAATCTAATGGGTGGACCGAGCTCTCTATATTCTCTGGTTTATCTAATCTCTCCTCATTCGATTTTGAGATTAGACACTAAATTTATCTTGTGGTGCGCAAGCATAAAATACTAAAACAAGAATATAGAAGTAACTTATAATGACAACTAAGATTTAATTCAATAAGCCTTTAATATTCAATAATTCATTCGTAGCTACATCCCTAGAATTAGGGCGTTTAGCCACTCATGCTATTAGAAAATAAGAAAATACAATAGTTCATGCAATTTCCAGAAAATAGAAGAGTTAAAGGATAAAAACCTATTACAACTTGAATTCTTGCTCTTGCACACTTAAATCAAAAGTCGAACGACGATTATGGAGCCCTAAGGATCTATTTATAATAGTAGGAAAAGTTGGGAACAAATCCTACTCAAATTATGAATCCTATTTAATATTTAAAACTTGGAAAAGTCGGCAAAAGAGGGACGTATCGCGCCTCCTATCGCCCCACGAACATGCTCCAGCTGTATCAGTGTTGGCGCGCCGTGCCTTTCAGGGTCCCTAAGAAAGGCCTCTGAATGTTGGGCCTTGGCGCGTCGCGCCTAGCAGTGCGCCTGACCCTGGGGCCTTCATCCTTAGCCGCTTTTCATGCTCATTTGCATCTCTTTTCTTCAAGTTGACTCCAATTCCCTTGAGAGTTCCTGAAACAACTAATCATGTGTGTAAGTGCATATTCATCATAAGTTACACCAAGAATTAAGCTAATGGCTAGAGATCATTCTTCAATCTAATCGATTCATGGGCACATATTGACAACTTAGGCATATAAATATGCCTAAGATCACCCCGCTTCATATGATTTGTGATACTGATGAAGAACCTATTGTCAAACCATTTTGATTTCTGAATTTTTGGACTAAACACCATCAATTCAAGGAGATTGTACAACAACATTGGAAAGCTGATTTTGTAGGCAGCCCTTTTCTGGAAGTTCATGCCAAAATGAAACGAGTAAAGAGAGCTCTAGCCAATTGGAGTAGAGAGGTCTTTGGTAATATTTTCCAGCAAATTACTACCATTGAGGATGTGATCAAGGTTAAGGAAACTCAATTAGAGATTTTTCCTACAACTGATAATAGGGCAGAATTGAACAAGATAGAGGAAGATTTGAGAAGATATCTCAAGATTGAAGAAGAATATTGGAAGCAGAAAGCAGGAATGAAATGGTGTGTGGATGGAGACAGAAACACCAAATTTTTTCATGCTTATGTTAAAGGTAGAAGGAAGAAATTATTGTTGATAGAAATATGTAATGAGCAAGGGGAGGTAGTGAATGCAAAACAACAAATAGGGGATGCAATAGTGCATTTCTTTTCTGAGTAGTTTAAGGCAGAGAAGATGTCTCAAGAATACTCAATGTTGAACCATATTGCCAAACTGATTATCGAGGAGGAAAATCAAGAGAAGCAGACAAAAAGGGTGGTATTTGAACTAAATAGAGATAGTGTGAGTGGGCCAGACGGATTTTCAGGATTGTTCTTCCAATCTTGTTGGGAAATCATAGGAGCTGATATTACTAAATTAGTAACTACATTCTTTTGTGGGCACACATTACCAAATTTTATCACTCATACTAATATAATTTTATTACCCAAGAAGGAAGAGGTTGATAATTTTTCAGACACGAGGCCAATAAGTTTGAGTTCCTTTATCAGCAAGATTATATCAAGAATTGGGCATGACAGAATAGTGGATGTGTTACCTAAAATTATATCTCCTACCCAATTGGGATTTGTTAAGGGTAGGAATATAACTGAAAATGTACTATTGGCACAAGAAATAATCAGGGATATTCAAAGAAGGAATCAACATATTAATGTGGTGGTAAAGCTAGACATGGCTAAAGAATACGATAGAGTGTCTTGGGTTTTCCTAACTAAGGTTTTGCGAAAATTTGGTTTCTCGGAGGTTGTTATTAACATGATGTGGAGACTCATCTCTAGTAATTGGTATTCAGTTCTCATTAATGATCAGTCTAATGGATTTTTTTCAGTCTTCTAGGGGTCTTAAACAAGGAGATCCTTTGTCCCTAACATTATTTATTATTGGAGCAGAAGTCCTGGCTAGAGGCTTAGAAAAATTGCATAGTGATAAAGAGTATAAAGGGTATGGTATGCCAAAATAGAGTCCAGAAATAAACCATTTATCCTATGCGGATGACACCATATTATTTTATTCAGGAGACAGAACATCAGTGATTAAGATGATGACAGTGCTTAGAGATTATGAAAAGGTTTCTGGTCAGATGATAAACAAGGCTAAGAGTTCTTTCTATCTCCATGACAAGACCTACACCCTACAGTATGATAAACAAGGCTAAGTTTATGGTGGAAGTTTAGGGTATCTACTTCCTTATGGAGTAGCTACATGTCCAATAAATACTGCAAGAAACTACACCTTACAATAGTTCGGAATTAGGGATCCTCTCATGTTTGGAGGAAATTATTGGAAGTAAGAGAAGCGGTGGAGCATGACATTTGGTGGCAATTAAAAGCAGGGAACTCGAGTTTTTGGTATGATAACTGGACGAAACTAGGAGCATTAGTTTTCACAGAAAGAAAAAGAGCGAGGGAGGAGGAAATAGAGGTGAATAAGTATATAGATAATGGAAGCTGGAAGATGGAGAAATTGCAATAACACATTTCAGAGAAGATGCTTGATCACATTGTGAAAAACATCCAGCCTAACACTGATGCCCTGAATGATAAGCCATAGTGGATGGGGAATTCAACATGAGTTTTTTCTGTCAAGTCAGCATATCACATTTTAAGAAAGAAAAAGGAATCTTTAGAATGGATGAGCGACATTTGGATTAAAGGTCTCCCGTTTAAAATCTCTTTTTTTCCTATGGAGGGTATGGAAGAAAATAATTGCAACATATGACAATTTGAGGAGGATGAAGTTACAAATAGTATCAAAATGTTACTGTTGCGAAAAGGGGGAGATGGAAACTATGACACATTTATTACTAACAACTCCCATAGCTAAAAAGCTATGGAAATATTTTGCTTCTTGTGCAGGTTTTAATATTGAGGGAATTCAATTACATCATCTACTTAGTAAATAGTGGGAGTTTGAGGGAAGTACAAAGCTACAACAAATAATGAAAGCTGTCCCAGCCATTATCATGTGGGAGCTATAGAAAAGGAGAAACTCTAGAAGACATGGAAAAGAGGTATCATTCGAGAAAATGCTTCGTCAATGTCAAATGACAATTCATCAGTTAATACAAGTCAGGTTTCATGGATAAAAAACATTCATTTTCAATGGAGTGGGCTCTTTGAAATGCTGCAAGAATACATACCTACCCTGTATTATCACATGGTACAGTGGAATAGGCCGGATGAGGGTTGGATTAAATGTAACACGGAAGGAGCAAGCAAAGGAAACCCCGAAATGAGCTCCTATGGATTTTGTCTAAGGGATAGTATTGGGGATCTACTATATGTAGAGGCAAAAAGAATTGGGTTTGCCACTAACATGGTAGTTGAATTAACGGCGATATGGAAAGCTCTCACTACTAAAAAACTGCTTTAAAATGATGGACAGAAAAGTGACGGACGGCGTCGCTCCAAAAAGCAACGCCTTTTGACACACTGTCCGTCGCTTTTTAATAAAAATAATTATTTTACAAAAAGCGACGGACGGCATCTCTTAGTCCGTCGCTTTTTTTCGCGGATTTTTGCGCTAAATATATATATAATAAATAATTATTTATTAAATATATAGAGAGACGCCGTCTGTCGCTTTTTATTAAAAATAATTAAATATAAATTAAAAAATAACCACGTTGTCCGTCGTTTTTAATTTATTTTATTTTATTAATTAGTTTTTAAAAAAAGCGAC
>NW_006239753.1:15512-16144 GCF_000226075.1 Solanum tuberosum
TCTCTCTCTCTCTTCACTCTTATTCTCTCCCTTCTCTCTCTATATATATATATCGGTCTCGATCCCTAGATCCCATCGCCGCTGCGGTCGCCGTCGCTGCCATCGCCGTCGCTGCCCTTGTCCATCGCTGTCTCTGGCCCGTCGCCGTTGTTGTAGCAGCCAGCAGGTAGGGTTACATTTTAGTTTTGTTTTTTCAATTCTAGTGTTATAATTGATTGTTTGTTAGTATATTATTGTTTTTGTTTGTTGGGTTGTAAAAGGACTTCTTTTACTACCTCTAGTGCCATCTTCGATGTCCTTTTGTTGCTTGATGTTATTGAGCACATCTTTTACTATACTTATCAAAGGTGTTGCCCCAATCCCAAGGCCTAAGAAATCAAAACAGAGAAATAATCTTGAAATTGCAACAGTTGGAGAAGATTGAGGATGAAGAGTTGTGAAAGTAATGGTGTTATTCAATTGTTACTTTGATTTGATTATTGTTAGTTAGGTATAGATAATTGAAGATTTTTATTTTAGGGTTTTTTTTTAAAAAAATGGGCATTTTTAAATTGGGCATTGTTAGTTAGTGAAGAATTAGCATTTTTGTATTTTAGGACTAGTTTAAACTTGAGAATATGTAATTTGAGGTT
>NW_006239753.1:16948-17124 GCF_000226075.1 Solanum tuberosum
TGAGTAGATGATGAATGTTTGAATGTCATGAATTTAGATGATGAATGTTTGAATGTCAGGAACTTAGAACTTGAACTTGAACTTTGAATTTGAACTTTAACTTGAACTTAGAACTTGACCTTAGAATTTGAACTTGAACTTGAAATTAGAACTTGAACTTAGAACTTGAACTTGAA
>NW_006239753.1:19235-19476 GCF_000226075.1 Solanum tuberosum
AATTTTCCTGTATATGGGATGTTGTCTGGTTGGATGACAGCTGGAAAGCTAGCATGTCCGTATTGCATGGAAAATAGTAAGACATTCACTTTAAAGAATGGCAGAAAAAATTCATGGTTTGATTGTCATCGCCAATTCTTGCGAATGGACCATGAGTTTAGAAAAATAAAAAATTCATTTAGGAAAAATAAGGTTGAAAGTGACCCCCCACCTCCATTACTCACAGGGCATCAAATTTGAG
>NW_006239753.1:20518-22452 GCF_000226075.1 Solanum tuberosum
AATCAGTTGTGATACATATTTTGCTTAATTGTCCAGAGATTCAACCATACGTCAAGTAAGTGTTAAAAATATGTTATTAAATTACATACTAATAAGTGATCATTAACTAATGAAATACTTGAATGTAAAATGATCAGCTTGTTCGTAAACACATGGGGTAATGAAGCCATCTATACAGAATTTTCCAAATGGCTGAGGAACTATGTAAGTGTGCAATCCCTAAGTATTTAATAATATATTCATGTTATACTAAATTATATTACTTGAAATAACAATCATGTAGGTTTACGATGAATACTCAAGTGTCCAACATTTGCAATTAGTGAAAGAAGTAGCACTTGGACCTGCATCTCAAGTACTGACAATGAATAAGTATTGTGTCAATGGTTTTAAGTTTCAAACTGAAGAAGTTTCTAGGAACAAGAAAACAAATAATAGCGGTGTCTATATACAAGGTGATGTTGATGGTACTGGTCAAACTATTGAATATTATGGTGTCATTCAAGAGATTATTGAAGTGAGGTTTCAGGTTGGCCTAAGAAGAAGATTGTATTGTTTTGGTGTGAGTGGTTTGACCCATCACATAGAGGCACAAAGGTGGACCATCAACATAATTTAATTGAAGTTAAGCACACCAGGAAATACATAAGTTATGATCATTTTATTATTTCACAAAATGCTAAACAAGTGTATTACGCTTCATATCCATTGCGTAGAGAAAAAACTGATTGGTGGGTTGTTATAAAAAGTAAGCTTGTGGGAAGAATTGAAATTGACAATGTCTTAGATGTGGCGTATCAAAATGATGTTGCAATTGTTCAACAACAAGTTGATGTTGAATTGGAAACCACACTACAACATCCTCAACACATATTAGAAGAAGTATCTGATGATGAGATATTGAATGTTGAGGAAGAAATATCTAAGAATGAGGAAAATGAATCATTTGATGACGAAGAATGGGACGATAATGAAATGAAACAACTGAGGAGGAAGAATGGGAGAATGATGGAATTGAAATAAGCGAGGAGGAATAGTGTAGAATGAAAGGTAGATAGTATATATGTAAGTGTATTTTGATATTTTATTTAATTTATGATTTTTATATATATTAAAATTTGCATACAGATGTCATCAGGCGGTGACAGTGATAGACATCACGAGCATCTTGGAGTTAGCCAGACTAAACATGCTAAGAAGAAGAAGTCTAGGAGACCGATAGATCCTGAGGATATTACAGGATCTATTTCTTCTGCGCCAGAGCGCATCAGCCATGATACTTATTTATTTGCTGTTCCGTTTGGTACAGCGGATCCTCGGCAATATTATCCTAATTACCGTCGACCAGTCAGTGCTTCAGCTACTTCACATCCATTGCCTTCACGACGCTACGAGGACCTACCTTTATAGGCTATTCATCGAGCATGACCCTTATCGGCAGGTACTCCATCTCCCATAGGTACTCCATCTCCCACAGGTACATCTCCTCAGTTATCTGCTATGAGGCTTGGAGATTCTAGTAGCGAGCAGTCAAATGCTATGGCCGGTACGCCTCCATTGACTCAGCGTTTTGTGCATCCTGATGTATCACCCTCGTCTACAGCTACACCACATGATACAATGTCTGCTCTAGCTCCTGGTCAGAAGGACAAACTTGGTAGAGTCATGATTGAGCCAGATGGATCATCGTAAGTTTGTTTTGTTATCTATTTGTTAGTTTATTTTATTTATTTCTTATACTTTAATATATTATTCATGAACTAACATATTTATTATGTGTTTTGCAGGTGGCATCCTACAAAGGAAATTGCTCGGGTTTTAAAAGATTGTGTTAGAAGACTCTATACACAGGCTTATCACTCTTGGAGCGAGATTCCAAACAGTATATGCCAGGCGATGTTTAATAACTTTAAGGTATATATTTTTTAATTAAG
>NW_006239753.1:22464-35131 GCF_000226075.1 Solanum tuberosum
GTATATATTTTTTAGTTAAGTTTAGTATACTTTACTTTTTTTTTACTATTGATTTAATTAACGTTATTCAATTTTTTTTCAGACTATGTGTACTTGGGAGTCGAGGTGCAATTTGGTCATTGGGACCACATTTGAGAGGAAGGCATCCGCCAGACTGTCTAGCTGGCTAAAGAGCGTTCGGGATAGTGGTGAACGTCCCAGTTGGATGTTGCCTCATGTTTTTGCTGAATTGGGTCAGTATTGGAAAACAGACAAGTTTAAGGCAATATCAGATCAAGCTAAAATGGCTAGAGAAAGTCTTAAAGGTGGCTCGTTGCACACCGGAGGTGCAAAGACGGTTGGAACAATTGCACGAGAGATGATAAGTTTTAATTCAAACTTTTAAATAAATAATTAGTTGATACATATATATCGTTAGAAATTTCAGTTTTTATTTATAGGTAAAAGAATTGGGACTCACTCCCATTGAACCAGAGGTTTTCAAGAAAACTCATGTCAGGAAGAAAGAAAATGAGTCGAATCCGGATGTGTGGGTGGAGGAAAGGGCCGAATGAACTTTGTAAGTTATTTAATATGAATAATATAAATCAATAGTGAATATATTTATGATATGTATATATATTGATGTCTATTTTTATATTTAATATGCCAAATGACTTTCATAAGTACGTCGCTGAGAATCTAGATAGTTCGGTCCAATTGACACCTGAACTGTCCACTCAGATTTGGAAAGAAAAAATGGTAGGGGGACACACAAGGGGTAGATGCTATGGTCTAGGCTCTCGCAACGATGTTAGATGCCTTCAGTCAGGCTTAGAAGGTATTGGATCGTCACGTCAAGCCGAGGCACTTAACGGTGTTCAGATTGCTACTATGTCGGATCAAATAACTAAACTTACAGCGGCACTAGCAGAGTCAGAGCGGAAAGAGTAGCTGAACAAGAAAGCATGAGTGAGACCGTTCAGCAAATCAAAGAACAAGTGATGAACCTCGCTCGTCGACCTACTACTTCGGCTCCCGATGACACCGACGACGAGTAGTGATGAGGATGATTATGTAGATCTCACTCCCTAGTTTAGATCTCTGGACATTTATGAACTTTTTGAAATTTTGAAACGAATTTTAAAAGACTTTATAAGTATTTAATTTATGATTTAGATACTTTTGAATGTTATTTTATGTTTTGTTTAGATTGTTTATAATTGTGTGTGTTTGATTGGGCTGAATAGTGTAGAATTGAATTGAATTGCATTTGCAGGTGGGTAGCAAAAGCTGCGAACTGCTACTGTCAAATATATTGCAGAAAAAGCGACGGACAGTGTGGTTTAGTCTGTCGCTTTTCTGGGTTTTAATTTTTTTTAAAACCCAGAAAAGCAACGGACAGCGTGGTTTAGTCCGTCGCTTTTATGGGATTTTCAAAAATAAAATTTCCACAAAAGAAATGGACTACGTCGCCTTTTAGAATTAAAAAAAATAAAAATAAAAATAAAACGACGGAGTCCATCGCTTTTGTTAAAAAATTAAAAATAACAAAAAAAAGTAAAAAAGAGACGCAGTTCGTCGCTTTTTGAAATGCGATGCAATCCGTCGCTTTAATAAAAGCGACGCTGTCCGTCACTCTTTAGCGACGCAGTCCATCGCTTTTTAAAAGCGACGGAGGTGACTGCATCATTTTTCCATCGATTTTGACCAAAATAGCGACACAGTCCGTCGCTTTTGGCCGTCGTTTTTTGACAATTTTTTAGTAGTGTCTGAGGTACTGTGAAAGACAAGGTTATCAATACGCTAACATAATTTTAGAGATTGATTCGTTAAGTCTTCAAAATATGATTCAGAAGGAGTGGAAAGTACCTTGGGAGCTTATTGAGAAGATAGAGAAGATTCATGAGCTGATGAAATCATTTAATATTCAGATAAGGCACATTTTTAGGGAAGCTAATCAATTAGCTGATTTCATCACAACTACAGCCATAGATCAAGAGCAAGAAGGCAAACTACAGTATCAGCATTTTAATCAACTACCAGGCAGAGCAAAAGGGATATTAAACATGGATAAACAACAAATACCAACAATCAAAATAAAGACGAGGAAAATAAAGAGAATCAGTCGTCCGTAACATGGAAAGCATAGAAAAGCCACAAAGTCACATAGCTACCATATACAATACAATTTGTGGCTATATGAAAAATGAACTAGCAGTGCAAGTCTTATTTACAAGAGTGTATAGCGAGAAGATCGGCAGAAAGCTACTCACGACAACAATTCCTCTTTTCTCCTTGCTTCAATTGAGAAATTGAATGTCACATAAAAGAATAGAGGAAAGGAATAGAGTGGGAATAAAAGAGATACTTACATGAAGCTTCGAAGCATGGTCGGACTTTCTCATGAGTATCCCCAGCTCAAAAATTGCTACCGGATGGTACATCTAGAAAATAGTTGCAGTGGCAGAGAAACAAAACGGAAGATGAAGGATGAGCTCCAGCACTTATTAGGACACCCTATAATCTAGTGTCTTAATGTATTGTTTGAACCCAACTAGTGGGCTTGATTTTATCTTGTTTTTATTTGTTTTTGGTTTTGGTTTTGAAGACTACATGGACTCACTTTGAGTCCATCAGATTATTTCAATAAAATCGGACCAAGGGTCCAAATTTACTTTTAAAAAAACAAAAAAGAGGTCTAGAGAGAGAAAGGTGTACACAGACCTTATCCTTACCTTGTGGATAGAGAAAATGTTTCTAATAGACCATTGACTCAAAAATAATGTTATCGAAGTAGGATTGCGCATATATAACATATAGAAAAAAAATAACAATATTAATTGAATAATTTAATATAACATGTCACTTTGAACGAGGTGACAACCCAACGTGTCTCTTTAAAGGCTGACAACCCAACTTAAACTTTAACGTGTCACTTAGAGGGAGGTGATAACCCAACATGTCTCTTTAAATGCGGACGACCTAACTTGAAGGTAATATGTCACTTAAAGGGAGGTGACAACCCAACGTGTCTATTGAAAGGCAGGCGACCCAATTTGGACTTAACATGCCACTTGAAGGGAGGTGACAACCCAACGTGTCTATTGAAAGATAGACGACCCAATTTGAACTTAACATGTCACTTTGAACGAGGTGACAACGTAACCCAACGTGTCTCTTTGAAAGGCGGACGACCCAATTTTGAACTTAACATGTCACTTTGAATGAGAAGACAATCTAACGTGTCTCTTTGAAAGGCGGACGACCCAATTTGAACTTAACGTGTCACTTGAAGGGAGGCGACAAGCCAACGCGTCCTTTGAAAGGCAAGCGACCCAATCCTAAGCTTAACGTGCTATTTGAAGGGAGATGTCAACCCAATCTTGAACTTAATATGTCACTTGAAGTGATGTGACAACCTATCATGTCTCTTTGAAAGGCGAACGACTCAATTTGAATATAACATGTCACTTTGAACGAGGTAACAGCCCAACGCATCTCTTTGAAAGGCGGACGACCCAATTTGAATGAGGCCTTCAATTTTAATTTATTTTTTCCAATGAAGTGTATTATAGTCAATTTGTTTAGTCTTTCTTACGACATAGTATTCTAAATTAGTAAAGCCTCTAATAATTCATTCCTCTTATACAAAAAGTCTATCTTTTTCTTACAAATAATACTCAATATTTTAAAAAATAGATTTAAAACATATAAGGTGCGTCGAGGATAACAAATTGATGACTCTGAGCTTTTACCAACGGAGTGCTTTGGCACCTATTTCTTGAAAAATAAATAAATATGAAGCCCCTCAAATTAGGAGATTTAAGGCAAATGACTAATGAGGTTTGGGTTGGGCCGTTAATGTTGAAGCAAATCATGTGCATAAGGATCATTAACACATAATTAGTAACTTTGACTTTAGTAGAAATAGAATAGGGAAAATTGTATATAATAACAAACTATTAATTCAAATTAAATGCTATAGCTATAATTTACTTTATTTCCAATTCGCAACTACTGTTTCATATAATTTGCTATAGCAATTAGGGGTGTGCATTCGGTTTTTCGGTTTTTGATTTTGTGAAAGTGTAACCCAATCCGATCCAAAATAAATTTGGTTTGGTTTGGTTTTCCCCTATTCGGTTCGGTTTTTTCGGTTTGGTTATTCGGTTATGTCAATAATTATTAACATAACCAAAGTAATAATATTTAATCCCTTAAATATACTTTCTAATATAAAAAAATGTAAAACTTAAAACACAGTACTTATAAGTATACCTATTATAGATGTAATTCAAACATAAAATATAAACGTAATCATCATGAAAGGCAATAACCAAAAAGGGACAAAAGTGGTTGACTCCAACTTAATTTTGAACCTAAAAATTATATATATATATATATATATATTTGGGTTTTTTCGATTTTTCGGTTTTTATTTTTTAAAACCCAAACCCAAACCAAAAAACCAATCCAAATAAAAATTCGGTTTGATTATTCGGTTTAATCCGAATAGTGCACACCCCTAATAGCAATTTCTTCGAGCGAAAGGACAAGAAAATGGCTGCTTCTTCGGTTGCTGTTACAAAACTGGCGGGATTCAGAAATACAGTACACAAGAAAATGACGTCTGCTTCAGACATATAGTTATACATAAAAAAAGAAAATTTATTTTTTTTCGTGAATTTTCAAATACATATACAGATTCAACTAATACAAATTTTTATTTATATACATATTATCCCCTACTAGTTCTCTTTTGCCTTTCTCTATTTGTCGCTTTATACAAAAACAAATTATACAAATTACAATGTATAATTTGTGTTGTATAAAGCGAGAGAGAGAGAGAGATTTGATATACAAACATTTTATTTTGATTCAATTGTATACAAATTCAAATTTTATGCAGATATACAAACACATAAAATTGAATTGAGAGGCTATCAGCGATTTATACAAACGAGAGGACAACGATTTATACAAACGGCTGCCAACGAAATTATACAAATCTGAAGAGGGGCCAGTGAGTTATACAATCTGATGCTCCATAGCAAACATAAAGTTTGTTATGGAGCGCAATTATACAAACTATAGCTATAACATATAAATTTGATTTTTATGTTTGCTTGTGAAAGTTGCTGATAGAATAAGTGACAATTTTCATGTGCATTCATATGCTAAATAATTTTTTATATATAATTTGTTAAATAATCAATATGAATTATTAGATATAGGAATTAGATAAATATTTTTTTATTGACATATATTAAAAAGAGAAAACAAAAAAATATATATATTACTTATTTATGGCGTGACTTTACGGGAAAAAAATATTTATTTTTCTCATTTTTTGCCTTTTCCTCTTATTTTCTTATTATTTTTAAAAAGAAGTTTGTTTCCTTCTTTCTAAAAATGTAAAAAAAAATTAATGATTGCAATAGTGATGTCAATTAAAATGCCTATATAATTTTACTACATCTTAATAAGGTAAGCATTCATATATTGTTTGAGAAATTTCAAAAGGCAAAAAAATAATTAAAATTTTCTATTTTACTCAAAATCATAGCACATGCATAATTATTTATTAAAAATAATTCTATTTTACTCAAAATCATAGCACATGCATGATTATATATTTTTAAAAAAATTCTATTTTGTTCAAAATCATAGCACATGATTATATACTTATTGTTCTTGATCATGCATGTATAAAGATACTCTGCAATTTTTACAATCCTTAACTCTAGTAATTAGATTATTCAAAATAAATATTAATATTAAATAAAATAATAATAATAAAAGTAAAATTGAATGTTAATAAATAATAATCTAAATTAGATTATTCACATCTGTGTAACTTAAGATTTATTAGAATTCCGGAGCAAAAAGTTTTAAAAACCCTTTATTTCACTTGACTGCTTACAACTTATTTAGAAACTTTATTATTTTTTAATTTAAACTATTTATAAATGAAAAGGTGAAGCACAAAAGGGGAAGGGGGGGGGGGGGGCGATAAGCTCAAATTTTAGTCAAAGGGAGGCGCCACATTACTACACTTTAATATATCGATTTCTATAAAATATTCTAAGCAAGATTAAGCTCAATGATTGTTATCTTAGACCGTGTTAGGCCAAGGACGTTCAATTTCATAATATATTTTTTGTTTTCTTGCTCTCAATCTTAATATTTGTTGTTTCCCCACTCGATTAAGCATATCAAAAGTTATTTGTACCTACAAAATGATGAAATTATATTATTCTTACCATCGTGAATTGTAATTTTAGTTGTGTTACCTAAAATTCAGAAAATATATTATTTCTTTAAATCGATCTTAACTTGTTCGAGATTTAGGCGTAATAATTATTGTTATTACTTTATTGTTTTATCAAAGTTAAGTTTTCCTTGGAATGCTAATTTGGATAGTCTTTTAGGATTTGACATGGCACAGCTTGGCAACCCCATAAACTAATAAATATTCATTAGCTTTTCAATTTTGTTACCAAATTTGGTTCTTGCAAGTATAGAGAACAACTCTAATATTCTCAGAAACAGAACATCTCTTTGAGCTCTGCAATTGACATTTAATATCCCATCAACATACCAAACATGTGTTGCGGTGGCATGGTTAGAATCTCCACCCTTAATTAGATCTCTCGAGTTTGAATCCTCGAAAATAAAAAAAAATCCTATTGAAATTTTAGTCCCCAGAAATGAGTCCTGCAATTGATATTTGATATACCCCTCAATGTACCAAATATGCATTGTGGTGTGATGGTTGGGATCCTCTGTCCTTAATCATATGTCTCGAGCTCAAGTCTTCGGAAATGAAAAAAATCCTATTAGAAGTGACGGCCCCAAAAAATAAGTCATACAATGAGCGAATACAAATTTAGCCGGCCCAATACGGAGATCAGACTTAAGCTTCTAAAAAATATCCCATCAACATCAGACATACGTTAACATTTTAGATCAGCCCTCTTTATAAACAAAGAAGCAAATCATCTGTCTCTCTTCATTAGTACTTATTCCTTTTTGACTTTGCAGCAAAAAATGAGTCAAAATCTTGGATTTGTTTTCACTTCAAAACTCAAAGATCTTTCAAGAATGTTCTTCCTTAAATGTTTGCATTTCCTTAATGCAATAGAGGTATCGCTAAATTTTCATTTGAACAAGAAAAATAAGCAAGAAATGAACCTACAAAACATTAGTCAACCTCTTTCTCATGACCAAATCAATAAAATTGTTGAAGGCATCTCTATTTTACTTCCCCGGGTACTAGAAAATGTACTTTCCAGGACTAAAACTACGTCGTCCCACGATGGATTTACGCATCATAAGCTCTTCATTGGAAGTCTTGGGCTTCATACTATGTCTGAGACTCTACATCGAATTTTCTCTGCCTATGGAGAAATCAAAGACGCGTTCGTGGTTAGAGATAAATTCAGTGTGAGATAAGAGTATGGCTTTGTGATTTTCAAGAATATAAGGAGCATGTTAATGGCATTGAAAGAGCCATACAAGAGTATTGATGGTAAAATGACAATTACAAAAATTGCTAGATCGAGGATTAGAGATGTAGAGGACAAGTCTCTACGTACTATTTACGTGTCCATGTGTCCAGGTAAATTGTTGGAGTACTTTTTGTCTTATGGTGTCATAGAAAAGGGTCCATTTGGTTTCGATAAGGAAACAGGAAAATCAAGAGGACACAATTTGACTTGTGAAATGGCCATCCCGAAGACAATGATGAAAAATCCACATGTTGGTCCTAATTTAGATTTCGATTTAGGACCCGGTCTACATGACCGTTACAATAATGCAAGATCAAGGTTCGATGGTTGTAGCTCGAGGTTAGAAGTGTCACAAGTTAATATTCCCACCCAAAAGCCCTTTGAAAAACAAACACGTTAAAGAATAGAGATATTATATATATGATTTGAGTTTTGGGCTTACCTTCAAGATAATGAGTAGTGCCTTAGCTTCATTGTCTTCTTCCCTGTAGAAGAAGGAGAAGATGGTTTTCCCTTCAGATTCCCAGCTCCAAAATCCAATTTCTGGTCTTGTTGATTGCCTTTACTGTGATGAAGATCATCGATTCTTGTATGATGATTTAGGTGAATGGTCTAGTTTAGATGTGGAAAATGAAAACGTTAAAAAGACTCTACCTTTATTAGAATGTGACATGTTTTGGGAAGATGATGATGAGCTTGCCACACTTTTATCTAAGGAAAAAGAGTTTCATTTGTGTTTTCAATCTTTAATCTCAGATGGGTCTAGAAAGAAAGCTTTGGATTGGATGTTGAGGGTCATTTCTTACTATAATTTCACTGCTACCACTGCTGTTTTAGCTGTGAACTATTTTGATAGATTTGTGTCTGAATTGTGCTTTCAGAAGGATAAGCCTTGGATGAGTCAGCTTGCTGCTGTTGCCTCTCTTTCCATTGCTGCTAAAATGGAGGAGACTCAAGTTCCCCTTTTGTTAGACCTACAAGTATGTGCAATGCTGGTGTTTGTATAAATGTCTGTTTAATTTTATGTGGGGACTCTGTTGTATCTAATGCTGATTCTCTGTTTTTAGGTTGCTGATTCAAGATTTGTTTTTGAGGCAAAAACCATACAGAGAATGGAACTCTTGGTGCTTTCTACTCTTAACTGGAAAATGAATCTAGTGACACCATTATCTTTCATTCATCATATTATGAGGAGATTTGGATTCATGACCAACCTGCATTTGGATTTTCTTAACAAGTGTGAACGCCTCGTTCTTGATATCATCACTGGTACGCGCTTTAGATTTTGATTGTTTCATTGATGAAATAGAAATCTTTTGTTGTACAATTAGTACTAGTGGTTGATCATCAAACTAAATGCAGATTCTAGGCTCTTGCATTATTCTCCATCTGTTATTGCAACTGCATCAATGTTTTATGTGATCAATGAGATTGAGCCTAACAATGCTATGGAATACCAGAATCAGCTCATGAGTCTTCTTAAAGTCAGAAAGGTCTGTTATCTTTCACATTTGAATTAATTTTAAAATCTAAATTTGTTTAGCATTGACATTAAAGGTCTTGATCAATAAACAGGACAGCCTTGAGGAATGCCATGATCTTATTCTTGAGCTAATGGGCACTTCCTGTTACAACCTCTGCCAAAGCCTCAAGCGCAAATATCATTCCGTGCCTGGTAGTCCAAGTGGTGTTATTTTAGTAGCGAGAGCTCGAATGAATCATGGTGATCAGTAGCATCTTCGATTTCATCCTCACTTGAACCTCAGTATAAGAGAAACAAAACTCAAGATCAACGAATGACACTAGCTCCACTGGGTATAAGTAATCTTCACTAATCAAAATATTTGTAACTTGATAGTCAAATTATGATAGTATATCGAGTGTAATCTCACAGATGAGGTTTAGAGGGAGTAAGGTGTACACAAACCTTACCCTTACCTTGTAAGGTAGATAAATTGTTTCCAATAGACCATTGACTCAAAAAAATGTTATCGAAGCAGGATTGCGCATATATAATATATAGAAACAAAACAACAATATCAAATGACTAATTTAATATTATTAAATTAAAATTTAAATACTCAAAACTATGGTGATACTAGAAGTTGCAGTTCTTCTAAAAACATACGTTTTAAAAATTCATGTAATTTGAAAACCTGATATATAAACCTGAAAAATAGAGTAATGACTAATGACCTGCTATCTATGACCAATTAAATAGAACTAATTGTGTAGAGATATTTTTACACCGTACGTTATATTGATGAATCATGTCAGCAGACACTACATCTTGATACACGTTTTGTCAAATAAATTCTTTCTGATATATATAATTGGGCATTAATGTTGTCATCGTTGTAACTCAATAGTCACATGTTTTTGTTTTGTTAAAAAAAAATTAGTGCCTACTTGTTGGTCAAATTTCTTATTTCTAACTTATATTCAAACCAAACGATCCCTTAGGCGCCGTTTGGTTGTGGTATAAGAGGACGTGTTATTCATGTATAAAACATTGTATCAATTTTACTATGTTTGGTAAAAGTTTTTTATTAGGTTGAAAAGTCAACATGACTTATACTATGTTTGGTTGATAAGTTCTAAATATTATATAAAAGTTATTCATGTATTAATTTTATACGGTGTTTGATTGCGTTTTTTGTAATCCTACATAATTAATACCTACATAACTTATGAGGTAATCTATGTATAAGTTATGCGGGACAGAAGGTGTAATAAGTTATGTGGATATTAGTTATACATGTATTAAAAAGATAAATTACACATTTATCCGTATTAATTTATTTTAAAATCTTTGTTATTGAAAACTTTACATAACTATTCCATTTTCCCAACTATTTTTGTTTCTTATTTTTTTTATTTTTTATATAAACGACTTTTTATTTATTTTCATTTAAAATTAAAATATAAATATTTATTAATATTATGAATCGGAATGTATAATTTTGATAGCGCATATGCTAATTATATATTCACATTATATATTACTAAATATATCCACATATTTAATTATCATGTATTAATTTTTTACTAAGAATGTGAATTTATATATAATTTATATATTTGATATACTAAAAATGTACAGACAACACATGTGGCATATTGATAGAATTTTACATCATATAATATATGATAGTATAATGTACTTGAAATATATTAATAGTATTTATTTTATAAGCTTTAAACATTAAAAAATAAAACAAAGAGAAAAAAAAACACAGAATTCCTAGTTAAGTATAGAGAAAATTCCTTTTTTTTAAGGGAGAATTTATACTATTTGCTTAATTATTTTATTTGTAAATAATATATATTAATTTATATTAAATTCAATATTCAATAGTTAATAATTCATGTAATGTAATCTCTATATAGCTAAATAATACCTACATATAACTAATACTCGCATAACTAATACCCACATAACTAAACCTTGCATAACTAAACCATACATAACTAAACTCTGCATAACTACACTCTATATAACTAAACCCTGCATAACTAAACCCTGCATAACTAATACATGCATAACTCTAACCAGTAACCAAACGGCCTTGTGTTATGTGAGATACATAAGTACACATGACTAATGACTTGGACAACTTGTTTATTGTCAACATGATGCAAAATCATAGCCAAAACCTTACTCTCTCTTTTGGTTTCCCAGTCCGCCGCTGATTTTGAAATTTAAATAATTTGAATTTACGTCGAGAATTCATAGTTTAGCAGGTAAAGTATTTCTACCAAAGTACTTACATCCCTTGAAGTTAAAAATATTTGAGACTTTTGATTAAAAATGAAAAAGTGTTTATTACTTCACCATAATCTCTAATTTGTTTTTAGCCAATACCTTTTTCACTCTTTTTGTTTTGGTGTTTAACTAATCCGAATTCAAGCTGAAAAGTTTTAGTTTAGGGTAAAAAATATTGATGAAGTAGTATCACATGACACACCTTACATCAATGTAGATCCGCCCCTGAACGCAAGCATGGATTTGATTCTTAATTCGAACATGCACTTGTTCCAACGCAAAATGAGTAGTTTTTACCAGCAAGAAATCCACAAACTACACTGCAGATCATTGGATTTTGTAAGCTCAAAGCCCACAATCTAGCAGTCTAAACTGCAAAGTAGGCCATAGTGGTCCAAGACATGAAAGAAATGAAGTTTTTGCACAAAATGTTCTTATTTTGGGGGTGATTTTTAATTTTTATTTTTATTTTTGTTAATTTAATAAAAAAATTTATCAATATATTTTTATTTATGATCTAATTTCACAAGACATAAATTTTAAAAACTTTTGTCTTGTCTGACATAATAAGTTCTGTACATACGAATTAAGTAATATAGTTGTGTAATGTCTGATTCTCTCGACATAAATTTAGAGAATTTTTGTCTTATCCAACATAAGTTATGTAGAAATAAGTTTCTCTTACGAAATAACTGTGTGTTTTGACACTGAATTTATCAGCATAAATTTGTAGAAACTAAGTTATGTCTTGTTATAAGGCATAACGTGTGTGTTTTAAATTGACCTTATGCCTCTAATGAAATTTTCTTACAACACAATTGATTGATTACCTGTTCGATTCTCCATCTTATAATCTCTTTTTCTCTATCCCTATTTTTTTTTAATAAAAAATATCACATGTTTCTAACAACATAAGTTTTGTAGGGGTGAAATGTAACACCCAAGAAAATTTTCAAACTAAGACTCGAACCGTTCTTCATAGTGAGTGAAATTTTACCAAGGAATTAAAAATTTCTTAAGTGTTAAGGTCACTAGATGTATCACCTTGAGTTTAAAAAGAATTAAATTGGAAATAGCAAAATCTGAAATTTTGCAAGTTAAGCTAAGTATGAATTTTGGGTTGACTTCAAATGACCATAACTCCTAACTCAGGATGAGTTAGGTGTGCTACCAGATACTGCAGGAAATATCTTTGAATTATCTTTGCAACGCCACCAAGTTTGCTAAGTTTCGAGTTCGGATGAGTGAGATATGGCCTTTCGAAGTTGGGCTGTCTAGATAAGGACAGTCAAAACCGGATTTTAGAGGGGTATTTTGGTCTTTTCCTTACCCAATCAAATTTAGTTCGTTTTTAGTAATATTTTAAGGGTATAATCCTATTAGGTTCAGTTTTATAATCCTAAAATTA
>NW_006239753.1:35559-35682 GCF_000226075.1 Solanum tuberosum
TAGGCGAAATAGGGTGAGAAAACGAGAAAAGAAACTTGTTGAATTTTCTGGGTTGGGGCTTGGCGCGATGCGCCTGCCAGAGAGCCCCAAACCCACCTCTGAAGTTTAGGGGCTGGCGCCCCC
>NW_006239753.1:44803-45500 GCF_000226075.1 Solanum tuberosum
GCCTAGGGTTTTAGTTGAGAGTTCAAGAAGAGAAAAGAAAAGAGAAGAGCAGAAAAGAGGAGAAGATCAAGAGTTCGTCGAAATTCTTTCGTGTTGTAGCGAATTTTCGCTATGGGTTTGATTCCTAATAGGTATGTAAGCTTCCATAGTGTTGGGTTTGTTCACCCACACGCCAAACATGTTATTTTCAGCGCAAATTTCATTCTTGAAGTTGAAAGATTTGAGTTCTTGATAGGTGTTCTTGAAGTTCATTCTAAATCTTGTTGTGTTGGGTTTTGGATGATTTCTTGAGATCAAAGTGAGTGTTTTAAGGGATGTATTGAGTATATTAGAATGTACTTATGTTAAGAAATTAATTCTAAGTTATTGGGGAAGAAACCATTCGATTCTAGGCGAAATAGGGTGAGAAAACGAGAAAAGAAACTTGTTGAATTTTCTGGGTTGGGGCTTGGCGCGATGCGCCTGCCAGAGAGCCCCAAACCCACCTCTGAAGTTTAGGGGCTGGCGCCCCGCGCCACCCATAGCGCCAGGGTCGCCTTCCCCATCTAGTTTGTCGTCGGTTTCCTCGTGTGAGTTCGTTTAAAGTGCACCTTCACTCCTTTTCGATTCTAACTACTCTAAGCTACTTCTAAACACCTAAAATCATTCCTAACATGATCATAACCTTGAATTCATAATTCAAATTCAAGGAAGAGTT
>NW_006239753.1:45692-48862 GCF_000226075.1 Solanum tuberosum
AGATCCTTCATATCATGAACCATAACTCTTGAATTCATAATTGACATTCAAGAGAGAGTTAAGAGTAGAGTTAAAGAAAGCCTTTGAGTTCAATTGCGAATCCTTTGAGATCAACCGTCGATTTGAGTTATGTTTTGAGTAAGTAAGTAGGAGAATGAGAAGAGTCTTATACATGAGTTTCATATTGTTATGTAGACCATCGAGTCAAGTTATTTCATGCCCATAATTCCGCATGAACTTCGTAAGTTGAGCATCTTTCAGAGAAGTAGTATCATTGAAGTTCTTGAGTTCCAAGTATTGAGTTCTATCTACGGTTATTGAAAACCTTTCATTGAGTCATTCATGTCCCTAATTCGGCATGAACCATATTTTAAGAAGTCTTTTATAAATGTTTTAACTTTGTTTTAAGACTTAAGCTTTGAAGTTAAGTAAAGAGTAAGAGTAAAGTCTTTTATAAACGTTTGACTTCGTTTTAAGACTGAAAGTTTCAAGTTAAGCAAAGAGTAAAGAGTTGATTTAATTTCACAAAGTTATTAGGGAGCTAAGTATTCCCAAAGAAGTTTATAAATGTTTTCACATTTGAGCTAGAAATGAACTATGATATCCAAAAAGAGCCTTTGGGCTAGTTTTCAGTAAAGGGAACATCAATTCCAAGAGAGCCTTTGGGCTAAGCTTTGAGCAATGATCTCAAACTAAAGAAAGAGGTGTTTAAAACACATATGAGCTAAAGTATATTTTAGGAGTAGTATTGAGTCACCGAATTGGGGACGTGAGTTCATATTAACTCAAATCTCCAAAAGAACCATGTGGCCAACATGGGATTTAACAGGTCATACTTTTTAGATGATCACGTAAGTTAAGCTAGTGGATCCACTAAGTTAAGTAAGGTCCTATACCAATGGCAAGGTATAGGATGGTCCTTGGCAGCACGAGGTAAAGTGATGTATCATCACTATAGCTCTTAAGTGATGGTTGTCGGTTAGAGAAACTCCCACAAAAGTTATTGTATTTTATATACATCAGTTTATTGTATTTTTACATACATTTCAGAGTTATGTTGTATCGTTGCATACGCACAGAGTTGACAACATGCTTTTAAACAGTTTGTTCTTTATATTGCACTTGTTTTAAATTGCTTTTTATTGAAATGAGTTCAATTAAGTAATTCATGAGTTTGAGTATTTCAAGTCGAGTATCATATCTTTGAAGTCAAGTATCTAATCTCTGAGTTGAGTATCTTATCCTTGAGTACTTCTGAGTTGAGTTAGTTTGAATAGTTTTGAGTATCCTTGAGTATTCCTTTGAGTTGAGAAGTTTGAAATCTTTGAGTTGAGTATCTTATTCTTGGGTTGAGTGAGTTGAGAAAAGGTAAGTGTTTTTATTTTTATTTTTAATCAAGATTCAAGCTTATGTTTATGTTTTAGAATTCCCCTTACATGCTCGTACATTCCACGTACTGAGCCATGTGGCCTGCATCTTCTCATGATGCAGACACAAGTATTCAGGATCATCAACAGGAGATTCGTTGATACATCCGGGAGTTCGAGTTAGCTATGGTGAGCCTCCTTGTTTCCGGAGGATTTCATTTACTTTTCAGTTTAGTCAGGATGTCGTGGGTCTTGTCCTGACTTCCAAGTTCCATCTTTATCAGTTAGAGGCTTTATACATAGTCAGTATAGTTGAGAAGTGTCACGACCCAAAAATATACGCGATGACACTCGTCTTATCCCACCAAGACAAGTCAGCCTAAAACTCAACCATTACAAATAAATGCTGAATTTTTATAATAACTCAAAATACCCCCAAAATCTGGTTGTCACGTGTACAAGTCTCTAATGTGTTATAACAAAATTGAAAATAAAAAATAAAATACAAGTCTCAAATGACATTGTTTCTAGAATAGAGCAAGATCATAAATAAGGAGAAAGAAGGTCCGCTGAAATGACAAGCAGCTACCTCACAAACCTCCACAAGAAGCCTTAGACAAGGAGAAGGGAAAATATCACAAAGGTCTGGGCTAGTAACCTACAAAAAATGTAGTAGCAAGGGGTGAGTACCAAACCATATGGTACTCAACAAGTAAATCTCTAAACACAAGCTAATGGGATAGAATACGGGTACTCCTTACACACCAACCGAACCTCCACAACTAAAACCTGCAATAAACCATTCCAACCTAACAGTTCACAGTTTACAAGCACATATCTCAATAATAACATTCTAACAATCACATATTCTCAACAACAAACTCAATATTCATCAATCACAACTTCAACAAAAAAAACACTCACAATATCAGCAACACACAAGATCAAGTTCACCAAATAGAGGTAATCAAATATCAAGTACTTTCCACCACCAATAAAACACAAAATCATCAAGAATGAAGGATGTCATGGGATGCAATGCAATATGACACCATGAAATGATATGCCTCAGCATACCAAATACTCTCTCAGCCGTATATACATGATACTCCTCAGAAATACATCAAGAGTTCATGACCCATGGGGGACTCGCGAGGTCCATATTCCGACATAGAGGATCTCCACGTGTCTGTCCGGACGATCTCAACGCACTATCATAAATCAAACAAATTTTGCACGGACGATCTCCACGTGCCCAAATTATACTTTTAACATCTCACCATCCCCAGCACGAACGATCTCCACGTCCGACATAGAGGATCTCCACGTGTCTGTCCGGACGATCTCAACGCACTATCATAAATCAAACAAATTCCGCACGGACGATCTCCACGTGCCCAAATTATAATCACAACTCGATCTCAACACAAACAATCTTCACGTGTTAGACCCTTACTCATACTCGATCTCTCAATGTATGTTCACACTATGATATCAATAAAAGGGGATGATGAAGAATCTCAAAAAATCAAATGTCGTTATGACATATGACCAGCTCAATTATCACAAATATATGGATTCAACAGAGAAATACAACCACACAAAAGAAATCAAGTCACTAAATACATAAGCTAATGCCCATATGTTTTGGCATTCTCAAATTACAATTTATCATTTATAGTAATAAAATTTCCCTTTAATAACACTGATACTCGTACCAATGCCCGTCACACCTTTGGTACGAGACCCCTATATTTTGCCCTTACCCATTGTCTATTCTATTTTTAATCTTTAATTAGAAAA